>NW_012101576.1:5037276-5037823 GCF_000951045.1 Mandrillus leucophaeus
AATTAATCTTGGGGAAAACACAGCAGAGAAAATGTACCATGGATCTGACGATCCAAAGATAAAAGAGTGAGAAATTCCAGGAAGATCAAAGGCTTTTGAAGACGGAGATTCAGTGTGTGTGGAGGGGATGGGTGGGTGGATGAATGGGAATAGAAAAGGCAGAAGCCCCAGTGGGATATAAGTTGCTCTAAAGTTGTGGTCTTGTACCCCCTCTACACACACACTCACACACATACACAAGCGCAAGGTGACCATTATCTATCTAGAACAAGCAGCATCAAAACCAAGTCCTCAGAGATTCCAAGAGTATAATCAGAGAAAACCAAAAACCCTATAAAGATAAGAGCTAATGGGACAAGAAATGGACTTCTGTC
Source organism: Mandrillus leucophaeus (assembly GCF_000951045.1). Classification (NCBI taxonomy): domain Eukaryota; kingdom Metazoa; phylum Chordata; class Mammalia; order Primates; family Cercopithecidae; genus Mandrillus; species Mandrillus leucophaeus. The sequence goes on from NW_012101576.1 coordinate 5,037,651, forward strand.
TGTCCTTGGGTATTCATTCATCCATCCTACATCCCCTGCTGCCCCTTTAACCCTGAAGGCTGCTGGATCTACTAAAGGGATGGCCACCTCCCAAGTCTGCTTCTTTGAAAGGAAAATACTGGAAAGAGGAGTTGCATAGTAAGAAAGTAGCATCTAAAAAGGATCCTAAATTG
>NW_012101576.1:5042817-5052084 GCF_000951045.1 Mandrillus leucophaeus
CCCCTATGTGGCAGCCCACCCCCTACCCCCATATACTCAGCCCACCTCCCCTACCCCGTAATTATATTTGCAGGAGAGAATGATATTCTGGTCAGACACGACAGACAGAAAGAGCCCAGTCCCCAGTGGGGCAATTAATATTTCACACCTGCCAAGGCAAAGTGGCAACTGCAAGGGGAGGGAGAGACGCTGGAAGGCGACTCACATTGTCACCAGGCCGGGGTTTGCAAAAGCCAAGTAAGGACGGTCCTTCTGTTAGGCTACAGGAATGGGCAGGCCAGGCTGGCACAGAAAACAACTCTTTAGGGTCTGCGTAGAGAAGGGGCAGGGGAAGTCATTGAACAGAACAAAGAATCTGCGACTGTATGCGCTCCTACTTTGTTCCCTAACTCCCAGCTCACTTCCATACTCCACACATTTTCCCAGCCCTACTGAGAGTGTAGCATGTGCAACCCTAAGGGGATGGGGTGCAAGTGAATGCAGAGCAAGTGGGCATAAAACACCCACCTGCATCGCCACCCCAGCCCCACTCCCACTGATTCATCGGCCACCAGTCTGGCCTACCACCCACAGACCCTCACACCATCTCCCGTGCTCCCTATGGGGCACGCATGTGTGCACACACACTCTCATGCTTTACACACTCACGCTTTTACACACTCCCATACAACCATCTCCAAGTCAAACAATCAGGTAAGAGTTACTGGATACTTATTAGGGTCAAGTTCGTGGAACCTTGAGAATCTAGCATTAGTTCTGGAAATAGAACTGCCTGAGATTTTACACAGAGGAACTAACAATACAGAGCCCTGACTGATAAGGGACACGTGTGTGGTCTAGTAGCTTCCTAGCATGCATCAAGCACTTACCAATTGTCAGCCATGCTCACCACCCACTTCACATGCCTACAAAACTAGTAAAGGACAGATTAGACCATTGTGTTTTATATCTAAAAAATCTGAGACTCCTGAAGGTTAGGTGTCTTACCCAAGTTAGAAAGTTAACAAAGCTGGGATTTAAACTCAGTTCTGTTTGATGCAAAATGTGTGTTCCCAACAGCCAAAGGTGGAAAAACCCAAGTGTTCCACCATGGATGAATGAATAAATAAACAAAATGGGACATATACATACAATGGAATATTATTCAGTCTTAAAAAAGAATGAAGTTATCACATATATTACAATGGAGATGATCAGGGCATTACACCAAGTGAAATAAGCCAGTCACAAAAGGAGAAATACTGTAAAGCACTGTATACTGCTTAGATGCAGTACCTAGAATAGCAAATTCATAAAGACAAAGTGGTTACCAATGGCTGTAGGGAGGAGGGGATGGGGAGTTACTGTTTAATGGGTATAAAGTTACAGTTTGGCAAGATGAAAAGAGTTCTAGAGATGGATAGCAGTAATGGCTACACAACAGTGTCAATGTACTTAATGCCACAGAACTGTAGATGGCAAATTGTATGTGTTTTATCACAATATTTAATAAAACTTGTGTTGTTAACTATCATGCCGAAGGAACCGAGAAGGAAGAAAGATTCCTGTGTGCTTGGTGACCAGAGCAAGATGCTTGGAGGTGAGAGTTGAATGGGACCTTAAAGAGTGGGGGGATTTGAATAAAAGGAGTAAGGGTGGAGGAGGACAAAATAAACAAAATGCAAGAGAGACATTGATGTCTACTTGGAAGATGGAATCTGTGGAGACTGTTTCAATCCAGGGAAAATAATTTTTTTTTTTAATTGAGATAGAGTCTCGCTAGAGCTGGAGTGCAGTGATGCGATCTCAACTCACCGCAACCTCCACCTCCCAGGTTCAAACAATTTTTGTGCCTCAGCCTCCCGAGAAGCTGGGACAACAGGTGTGCGCCACCACACCTGGCTAACTTTTTTGTATTTTCAGTAGAGACGGGGTTTTGCCATGTTGGCCAGGTTGGTCTCGAACTGCTGACCTCAGGAGATCCACCTGCCTTGGCTCCCCAAAGTGCTAGGATTACAGGCATGAGCCAACGTGCCCAGCCCAGGGAAAACACTTTTGTCAGAGATGGTTCTAGCAGGGATTCCTGAATCGGATGGGAGGCTGGATTAGGTGCCATTTGGGTATCTTCCAGAGTGAAGAGTCTAAGATTCCATGACAACTGAGCCCTCTCTGAAGATGGAAGTGGGTAAATGAGTCTGCCCGAAGTGTAGGGGACCTGAGGAGGAACAAGGCCACCAAGGCTAGGAGTGGATGGGGAGAGCTTAGCTGAAGCTAAGCTGAAGAGCTTGGATTGTGTCTCTAAGCAATGGCAAGCCCTTGCAGGGCCTGAGCAGGGAGTGGCTGATGACCTGTGGCTTGAGGAGACACTCCTACAGAGAGGGAGGAGAAGGTGGTGGGGAGTGGAGTAGGAATTGGAGCATGAAAAGGAAGGCAGCCTCACCCAGGAAGGAGCAATGCTCCTGGGGCTACACTGGACAAAAGAGAGGCAACAAAAGACTCCAAGGCTTTACTCATGGACAAACAGCAGAGTGGCAGCACCAGGGACACTATCACCTTGAAACAAAGGTGCACAAATAATGGAAGGCATGTTTCACCTTGGAGTGTAGTCCAGCCCAAGGCCCCCAGTCAGGAATGATGACAATCACCCCTTAAGCTGGCAAACCTTGTTGATTCTGCCTCCAACACGTGTCTCAATCTCATGCCTTCTCTCTAACTCCACTGCCACCACCCCTGTCCAAGGCACAGCCCTTCTGCTTCCCTCTGGCTACATTGAGGGATAGATGAGTACATCATCGTCCCCAGTTGACTGGGAAAGTAACACCAGTGAAGTGATATTACTCATTTAAAAGATCACACAACTATTACTGATGGACTCTATTCAGAAATCTGAGTCTCCTCTTTCAAAATCAGAGCAGTTCTGGTGTCCAAGGACCTGTTCAAATGTTAGCCATCATCCATTCTCACGGAGCTTACAATCAATTTGGGTTGATTGAAAATGCACATAGGTAGAGAAAAATAGTGCCCATGACTGTAGGATGAAGTAAGTTTATGCCAAGGCAATTTGGGGAGTAGAGAGAGTGTACCTTTTCGTGGCCCAAACTCATAGCTGGAATCTCAGTGTGCTTTCCACAGTGAGGCCATGAGATCACGATCCCGTTACTTAGTAAGCCTCATGGATCTGCATAACGGCTACACATTCTTTCATTTATTCACTTCTTCCATTCGTTCATTCATTCATTCATTCATTCAAAGGTAAACATTGAACAGATCCCATGAGCCAGGCATTGTGCTAGGCTCTGGAGATAGAGTCCGGAACATGACATGCAGGGTCTGCTCTCATAGAGCTTATATTCTGGTGGGTGGGAGGCTGAGAGACTAGAAAGAGGCCATGCTGTAGTAGAGGCAGGAGAGGACAGTGGCTTGGATTAGGGTGATGGTCATGGAGATAGAGAGAGAGAATGAATGTAAGTTATGTATTGGAGGTAAGAATCAGCAGGGTTTGCTGAGAGATTGGATGTTACAGCCAGAGGAAGAGAGGGGCAGAGGACAGTAACTCTTACTATGAGAATTAGAAGAGTTGGGCACAGTGGTTCACGCCTGTAATCCAAACACTTTGGGGGACCGAGGTGGGAAGATCACTTGAGCCCAGGAGTTCAAGACCTGTCTGGCCAATACAGTGAGACCTCGTCTCTCATTAAAAAGAGAAAAAAAAATTTAAGAGAATTAGAAGCAACACATGTAAGGTGGGCAGCATAGTACCTAGCACACAGTGGTGTTCAAAGATGGTCACTTCAAGTATTACGAACACTGAGGGAATTAGAAATTAATCACAGAGAGGTTTCTACAAGGGAGGACAGAGGGGAAGAGTAATGGAGAAAGATTTCTGGAAGGCATGAATTCTCAGCCAAGTCTAAAGCAGGGGAGGGAAGTGGATTGACAGGGAGTGGAAGAGGAGGGTGTCAGGAATTTCTGGTGGGAGGTAGGAAGGAATAGACCAAACACAGGCTTGAAGGGGGGAACTGTGAGTCATCAGACTTCAGAATCAATTAGGGTTGTGTGTATGAAGATTCTGCTTATAAACAAGAACACTTGACCCTTGAACAATGAAGGGTTTAGGGGCACCAATCCCCCCACAATTCAAAATCCATAGAAAAGACTACACATTGGGTACAGTGTATACTGCTTGGGGAATGGGTGCACCAAAATTTCAGAAATCACCACTAAAGAACTTATTCATGTAACCAAATATCACCTGTTCCCCAAAAACTTACTGAAATAAAAAAAAATCCATATATAACTTTTGACTCCTCAGAAACTTAACTACTAATAGTCTACTGTTGACCAGAAGCCTTATCAATAGTCTATTAACACATATTTTGTATGTTATATGTATGATATACTGCATTCTTACAATAAAGTAAGCTAGAGAAAAGAAAATGTTACTAAGAAAATCAGGAGGAAGAGAAAATATATTTACTATTCATTAGGCAGAAGTGGATCGTCATAAAGGTCTGCATCCTTGTCGTCTTCATGCTGAGTAGGCCAAGGAGGAGGAAGAGGAGGAAGAGAAGGGGTTGGTCTTGAGGTCTCAGGGCGGCAGGGGTAGGAAAAAGTCCTTGAATAAGTGGACCTGTGCAGTTCCAACCAGCTGTAATATGTATGTAAGATTTTACTGAATCTAGATCCTAAAATTAATTCCTGTCTCCTCTTCAGATCCACAAGCCTAGATTAGGAGATGACTTCCTCCACTTACAGAGTACCCCTTTCTGTGCATCTAACGGAGGAAATGAAAGCTCCAAGAAGCTGAGGGGTGAAGGCTCTGGACCAGGCAGGCGGGGCTGGTGCCCTGAGCCACCTCAGCACACCTACAGCCTGTAGACTCCTGAGTGTCTTTTAAGAAAATAGCCCCCAACCCAGTGTCCATGCTGGGTTCCTCTTCCAGCAACTGCTGCCCCAGACAATCTCCCCTTCATTTTCAATCCCCACTCTCCACTGAGGCTGTGTCCTCTAACCTGCACAGGCTTCAAATGAATGGCCTGGACCCTGGCACACCCCCAAACCTGACACTGGCCCACGCCCCAGTATGCTGCCATCTGTGTGGGCAGCAAAAGCCCAGCCCCCATGAGGGGCGTGGTGTAGAAGCTGGAAGCAGCTCCTCCGTCAGGTGGACCTTGCGGTCCCCGGCCTCATGCCATCTACTCCTGATTTTCTCAGTGTGGCTGAAGACTCCAGGGTTCCCCGAGACACTTTCAGGGGACCATGAGGTCAAAACATGTTTATAATAGTATTAACACATGATTTATCCTTTTCACGGTGCCGACATTTGCACTGGGGTGCAAAGGCATTGGTGGGTGAAACTGTTGACACCCACATCAACCAAGTGAGAGTACAAAGTCTAATAATAGTCATTTTATTTTCTCCTCACCACACACTCACAGTTTTTTAAAAGCCATTTCTATTTATGAATATTCTTTATAAAGCAGTAGAAATCACTAATTTTATTCCATCTCAACCCTTGAGTACACATCTTTTTAATATTCTGTGTGACTACCTTAGAAGTACACACACGGCATTTCTGCTGAAACGTGATGCTTGTCTCACGGAAGAAACACTTGTGCAATTGTTTGAGCTTTGAGCTGAGCTGGCCACTCCTTTTACAGAACACCATTCTTATTTGAAAAAACAACTGACATGCCACAGTTATTAGGACTTGTGTTTTTCGTAGAAATTGTCTTGAAAATGAACAAAGTGAGCCTGTCACTTTAAGGAAAACGATTGACAGATTTGTGGCCAATGATAAAATATGAGCTCTCACATGAAAATTAGAATTTTGGAAAATTTGTGTTCACCACCATGAACTTGATAGCATCTCAATACTTAAGATCTTTCCGGATGAGATCACTGGTAATAGTAACAAATCTGTTTTGGCTTAAAAAAAATTTTTGTATAATGAAATGTGTCAACATTTGGAACATCTACATAACTCAGTGAAATAATACTTTCCAAATGTCCAGTGCATGATTTACAAGATTATGCATGGATAAAAGAATCATTGGAAGCTGTAGAACCACCGGTGTATTTTCATGCATTTTGTACAGTACATAAAATCAAGTGTAAAAGTTCGTCGATATGGTTTCAAATTCCACATTGTAAATAATCTTTAAGAAACTACCATTTATTGAGTTTAAGTGCAGAATCAAAGACAAATAGCCACAATTATCTGAAACAACTATTAAAAACTCCTACCTTTTGCAACTACATATCTGGATGAGGCCAGATTTTCTTCCCATATTTCAACCAAAACAACATATCCCAACAGACTGATTGCAAAAGCAGGTGGTGGGAAAATTCTGCCAGACATTAGAGAGATTTGTAAAGATGTATAACAATGCCACTCATCTCACTGATGTTCTTTTGTTTTGGAAAATGTTACTTTTCATAAAAATATGTTATTTATATTAGCATCTAATAAATTTATTATTTTCTTTTATTTTTGAGACAGGATCTCACTGTGTTACCCAGGCTGGAGCGCAATGGTGCAATCATGACCCACTGCAGTCTCAGCCTCCCGGGCTCAAGCAATTCTCCAACCTCAACCTCCTGCGTAACTGGGACTACAGGTGCACGCCACCAGGCCCAGATAATTTTTGTATTTTTTATAGAGATGAGGTCTCACCATGTTGCCCAGGTTTGTCTCGAAATCCTGGGCTCACGTGATTCTCCCACCTCAGCCTCCCAAAGTGCCGGGTTTACAGGCATGATCCACCACGCCCAGCAATTTTACTTTCTATTTTTTTAGTGACAGGGTCTTGCTCTATCACCCAAGCTGAAGTGCACTGGCAAGATCATGGCTCACTGCAACCTCAAACTCTTGGGCCCAAGCGATTCTCCTGCCTCAGCCTCCCGAGATTATAGGCATGCTCCGCCATGGCTAGTTTTTTCCATTTTTTGTGGAGACAAGTTCTCACTATGTTGCCCAGGCTGGTCTCTAACTCCTGGCCTCAAGTGATCCTCCTGCCTTGGCCTGTATTTTTTTCTTTTTTATTTTTTTGGGAGGGACGGAGTCTCGCTCTATCGCCCAGGCTGGAGTGCAGTGGTGCTATCTCTGCTCACTGCAAGCTCCGCCTCCCAGGTTCACACCATTCTCCTGTCTCAGCCTCCCGAGTAGCTGGGACTACAGGCCACCACATCCGGCTAATTTTCTTTTCTTTCTTTCTTTCTTTTTGTTTGTTTGTTTGTTTGTTTTGTTTTGTTTTGTATTTTTTAGTAGAGACGGGGTTTCACCGTATTAGCCAGGACTTTATTTTTAAATTAATGGAAAATAAGTATTTAAAATTTTGTTGTCTTAATGTCTAATACAGGAAATACTGTGTTCGAAATTCAACCCAGTTAACAAAAACTCTTTGGAGTCCTTCATAATTTTTAAGACTGTAAAGGGATCTTGAGACCAAAAGTTTGAGAGTCCCTGCTCTAGCTCACTGCTCCTCACCACTATCTCCTTTTTGGGGCCTGGAGCCCGAATGCTTCTCCTGTGTTCAAGTCCCAGCGTTAAGTTTCTGAACCATAGTGCCAGGCCCAGACTACGCCAGCCCCCTCCAGGGATTCCATCTTGGGGTGGCCCATGAGAGCTTCAGTCTGCTGGTGTCCCACTGTCCTCACCACCTGCCCCTGCCCACACAGACACACACGTGCACACACACACAGAACAGTTGATCCTATATGGAGTGAAAATCAAAATCTTCCTAGTGGCAGGATTTTCACCCTGGGCAAATCAACCTTTTAGGGCTTATCTTCCTCACCAATAATACATGGTTGTTAATACTAAAGTCGTCCTTGTTGGGCTGTTGTGAGATTGAAATGAGACATTGGGTGCGTACTAGATATTCTGCATCTGCCAGTCTCCTCTCCTCCCTTCCCCACTCTGCTCTGGCTCCTTGAGGCTTCCAGTTGGGTCTGCCAGGAGACTCCAGAGGAAGATTAGAGGGCTGATCACCCTGCTGCATGCAAGCATGTGTACACATGCGTGCACACACACACACACACACACAGTTTGGCAATGCAACTAGGGGTTGAACAGTCTCGGTTTCATGCAGAGTAACTCCTCCATCCCTGGTCCCAGCATGCCCAGGGATGGAACTTTGCTCTTCCCAAGGTGCCTTACCCCACTTGTTGGTTTCCTTTAATAGCCACGCCTTTGTAAATAGCACTCCCTTAAATTATCCTCAATGGACTACTCTGAGTATGTCATTTATTTCCTGCAGCAACCTTGACTGCTATAAGGTGTGCAAAATTATAATCTTGGATGTGTCTGTATCAATGAAAGACCTGTTTCTTTCTGAGTTAATGTCTTCTATGACCACTGGGCACCCCCACTTCTGAGGGATGCAGGAGAAGATGGGGATTTTATTCCACTCGGCGCAGTTTATTCTTAGCACCACTTACGTTCAAGGAACTATTCAGAGGGTTTGCAAAGATGCCCAAGGAATAATTCCTGCCCTGAAAGGGAACAAATGAACATCCTGCACTTTCCCATCTTTGTGTCTTTGCTTACAGTGTTCCCTTCACCCTGAATGTTATCTTTCCATCAGTCTAAACCCTCCACTATTACCTTCTTAAGAAACCATTCCATATCCCCAAACCATAAATAAAGTCTTTCTCCCCCAAACACTTCTTTTAAAGCACTTATCTCTTTTTAACTTGTAATATTCAATTTGGTTCAACACACATTTATCTGGTGCTTATTTTATGCTAAGCCCTAGGCCAGATGCTGAGAAGTGCAAGGAAAAATATTATACAGTTTCCACCCTAAGGGAGCTCGCTCTCTAGCTGGGGATACAGAAACATAAATACTGATGATGCAAAGGGAGAGAGGTCGTAACAGAAGTTTATACAGAACTCTACAGGTTTTAGTTAAGGGAAACACTGTGGAAGCATCTATATAGACGTGGGGCAACCAAGAATACTAGAAGGATGGCGCTACACTGTCAAGTGTAGGTTGGGGAGGCTGGAAGCTTCAGCTTAACAGAAGTCCATCACACAGGCACATCCAACCTGGCACAAAGCATACAAACAGCCATTGGGAAGGTGCTGGCTACATAAGCGAGCATGAGGCTGTGCTCTTGTTTCCCTGCTACATCTATTGATGGCCTGCAGGGGGGGTATAGGATCACTCATGCCCTGGTGCCTGGTGGGCCGTGGACCAGCTGGAGCTTGATGCCTGATGAAAGGGCTCTAGCTGCTTCCCATCTAGAGTCACAGACCAGACCATAAACTCTGACAGTGTTCCCC
>NW_012101576.1:5052979-5055556 GCF_000951045.1 Mandrillus leucophaeus
GATGGCCACCTCCCAAGTCTGCTTCTTTGAAAGGAAAATACTGGAAAGAGGAGTTGCATAGTAAGAAAGTAGCATCTAAAAAGGATCCTAAATTGGGAAGGGGGATAGCAGGTTGTTGGAACATATCAAGAGGGTTTCTGTGGAACCAGGGGCTCTCTGGCTTGGAGCTCATTCCCTTCCCTCTTATTTAAATTCAGCAGGAAGTAATAGACTAAGATTTCAGATGCTCCTTCACTACGCATTACTGCCCAGAATAACTGATAGCCCCAAGGGAACATAAGTTTATGGGCCAAATTAATTTGACCTCAAGGAATGAAACCACTTTAAAAGAAAGGCAACAAACTGAACAATACGCATCCCTTGAACCGGGATAATTGAGACAGATGCACCAAGATTTTAAATAAGCGTAATAAATATTCTCAACAAAAGAGATGATACTAAAATATGGAACAGGTAGAATAAATTATAAAAAGGAAACAAATAGAAATATTGTATATGAACGATTTGAAACAAACAGAAGGGATAAATAACTGGATGGACATGCCTGAAAGCAGAATTTCTAAGCTGAAAGATCATGTTGAGATGTTCTCCCACAGGGCAGCAGCAGCAGATGAAAAGATAGAATATATGAAAGAAAGTCTAAGAATGTTGTGGCTTACATTACTTACAATATGGTTGTAAGTAAACTGAGGTGCTAATATCCAAACAATGAGATTCCCAGGAGATAAGGAAAAACATGGAGGGGAGGAAACATTTGAAGAAATAAGAATAAAAGACAAAAGACCTCAAATTGAAAGGACTTACACGGTGCCAAGAAGAACAAAGAAAAACCCACACCTAGAATACTTCAGTGAAACTAAGAATATTAAGCATACAGAAAAAGACCAGGAGCGGTGGCTCACTCCTGTGATACCAGAAGTTTGGGAGGCCGAGGCAGAGGGATCACTTGAGGACAGGAGGTCGAGACCAGCCTGACCAATATAGTGAAATCCCGTCTCTACTAAAAGTACAAAAATTAGCTGAGTGTGGTGGCACATGCTTGTAATCCCAGCTGCTTGGGAGGTGGAGGCATGAGAATCACTTGAACCTGGGAGGCAGAGGTTGCAGTGAGCCGAGATCGAGCCATTGCACTCCAGCCTGGGCAACAGAGCAAGACTGTCTCAAAAAAAAAAAAAATCAGAAGAAAATTCTAAAAGTTGTCAGAAAGATAAAACAGTCACCTAAAGAAAAGTAAAGAATCATAATTTATCAGATTTCTGAAGAGTACATTGGGCATAGGAAAACATGGAGAAAAATATGTTCCAAGTATTAAAGGAAAAAGAACATTGAACCTAGAATTTCATATCCAGCCAAATTGTCACTTACATGCAAGAATGCCATGAAGATATTTCCAGGAATATGAGGCTTCAGAAAGTTTGCCACACAAAATCCCAATCTGTAAACACTCTTGGAAGAATACCCGATAAAAAGAGACATAAATTCAGGAAAGTGCTGAGAGAGAAATATGATGGAAGAATGGTCAAATTACTTGGTAAAACTTATTGTGTTAAAAAAAAAAGCAAGGATCAAACAAAATATAAGAGAAAAGCATATCCAAATGACAAAAAGAAAAAAAAGAAACAGAAAAAGGCCTATCTATAACCTCTCAAAACTAAAATTGTAGACATTATCAAGACAAATAAATATAATTGTAGGTTTTGGATTAAAGGCAGCCACCATAATAAAAAAGTAGAAGATAAAACTTTTAAATAAGCATAAGAAAATTTGATCTATCCAATAGAAACCATAAAGAAAACAAATAAAAAATAAAATAAATGTAGAATAAAAATAAAATATAAAATAACATAGCAGAAATAACTCCTCAATTAATAGAATTTCAATACCAATACAGGGACTTAGTGCATCAATTAAAACACAGAGGCTCTGTCCAAAATTAAAACAGTGTGGTACTGCTGCACTAATAGGCAGACTAATAAAGCAGGAGATAAAGAAATAGAGTAAGTCCATAAGAAAAGTATTATATGAAAAAGGTATCATATCAAATCACTGGAGAAAAGATGAACTTTAAAATAAATAATGCTAAGGCAATTGGATAACTATTTGGAAAAGGATAAAATTGGAACAATACCTCACACCCTATCCAAGAATAAACTGCAAATAGATCAAATGTGTGATGCATACAAGAAACCACGAAAGATGAAGGGAAAACAAGGTGCTATGGTTTGGATAGTTGACCCCTCCAAATCTCACATTAAAATCTGATCCTTGATGTGGGAGCGGGAGCTTACTGGAAGGTGTTTTGAGTCATGGAGGCGGATCTCTCATAAATGGCTTGATGCCTCCTCATCGTAATGAGTGAGTTATCACTCTATTAGTTCCTGAGATACCTGGTTGTTAACAAGAGCCTGGCACCTTCCTCCTCCCTTGCTTTTCTCTCTTGCCTCCACTCTCATCATGTGATTTCTGCACAGGCTGGCTCGCCTCTGCCTTCTGCTGTGAGTGGACACAGCTTGAAGCTCTCACCAGAAGTAGATGCTGGCACCATGCTTCTCCTAAAAAGCCTGCAGAATCCTGAGC
>NW_012101576.1:5056776-5064783 GCF_000951045.1 Mandrillus leucophaeus
AATATATGAAAGAAAGTCTAAGAATGTTGTGGCTTACATTACTTACAATATGGTTGTAAGTAAACTGAGGTGCTAATATCCAAACAATGAGATTCCCAGGAGATAAGGAAAAACATGGAGGGGAGGAAACATTTGAAGAAATAAGAATAAAAGACAAAAGACCTCAAATTGAAAGGACTTACACAGTGCCAAGAAGAACAAAGAAAAACCCACACCTAGAATACTTCAGTGAAACTAAGAATATTAAGCATACAGAAAAAGACCAGGAGCGGTGGCTCACTCCTGTGATACCAGAAGTTTGGGAGGCCGAGGCAGAGGGATCACTCGAGGACAGGAGGTCGAGACCAGCCTGACCAATATAGTGAAATCCCGTCTCTACTAAAAGTACAAAAATTAGCTGAGTGTGGTGGCACATGCTTGTAATCCCAGCTGCTTGGGAGGTGGAGGCATGAGAATCACTTGAACCTGGGAGGCAGAGGTTGCAGTGAGCCGAGATCGAGCCATTGCACTCCAGCCTGGGCAACAGAGCAAGACTGTCTCAAAAAAAAAAAAAATCAGAAGAAAATTCTAAAAGTTGTCAGAAAGATAAAACAGTCACCTAAAGAAAAGTAAAGAATCATAATTTATCAGATTTCTGAAGAGTACATTGGGCATAGGAAAACATGGAGAAAAATATGTTCCAAGTATTAAAGGAAAAAGAACATTGAACCTAGAATTTCATATCCAGCCAAATTGTCACTTACATGCAAGAATGCCATGAAGATATTTCCAGGAATATGAGGCTTCAGAAAGTTTGCCACACAAAATCCCAATCTGTAAACACTCTTGGAAGAATACCCGATAAAAAGAGACATAAATTCAGGAAAGTGCTGAGAGAGAAATATGATGGAAGAATGGTCAAATTACTTGGTAAAACTTATTGTGTTAAAAAAAAAAGCAAGGATCAAACAAAATATAAGAGAAAAGCATATCCAAATGACAAAAAGAAAAAAAAGAAACAGAAAAAGGCCTATCTATAACCTCTCAAAACTAAAATTGTAGACATTATCAAGACAAATAAATATAATTGTAGGTTTTGGATTAAAGGCAGCCACCATAATAAAAAAGTAGAAGATAAAACTTTTAAATAAGCATAAGAAAATTTGATCTATCCAATAGAAACCATAAAGAAAACAAATAAAAAATAAAATAAATGTAGAATAAAAATAAAATATAAAATAACATAGCAGAAATAACTCCTCAATTAATAGAATTTCAATACCAATACAGGGACTTAGTGCATCAATTAAAACACAGAGGCTCTGTCCAAAATTAAAACAGTGTGGTACTGCTGCACTAATAGGCAGACTAATAAAGCAGGAGATAAAGAAATAGAGTAAGTCCATAAGAAAAGTATTATATGAAAAAGGTATCATATCAAATCACTGGAGAAAAGATGAACTTTAAAATAAATAATGCTAAGGCAATTGGATAACTATTTGGAAAAGGATAAAATTGGAACAATACCTCACACCCTATCCAAGAATAAACTGCAAATAGATCAAATGTGTGATGCATACAAGAAACCACGAAAGATTAAGGGAAAACAAGGTGCTATGGTTTGGATAGTTGACCCCTCCAAATCTCACATTAAAATCTGATCCTTGATGTGGGAGCGGGAGCTTACTGGAAGGTGTTTTGAGTCATGGAGGCGGATCTCTCATAAATGGCTTGATGCCTCCTCATCGTAATGAGTGAGTTATCACTCTATTAGTTCCTGAGATACCTGGTTGTTAACAAGAGCCTGGCACCTTCCTCCTCCCTTGCTTTTCTCTCTTGCCTCCACTCTCATCATGTGATTTCTGCACAGGCTGGCTCGCCTCTGCCTTCTGCTGTGAGTGGACACAGCTTGAAGCTCTCACCAGAAGTAGATGCTGGCACCATGCTTCTCCTAAAAAGCCTGCAGAATCCTGAGCAAAATAAACCTCTATTCTTTATAAATTACCCAGCCTTGGTATTCCTGTATAGTAACACAGACTAGGACACAGGTGAGTTATCTTATAATCTGGTTGATTAAAAAGTCTCATTGTGACTCACAATTCAGAGTCAATAAAAGACAATATTCATTAATACAACTACATTAAAGAAAACTTTCACATGGCTGAAATCACCATAAACACAGTCAAAAGACACATTATATACTGGGAAAATATTAGCAATTAGCAATGCATGTCACAGATAAAGGATTAACATCCCTATTACACAAACAACTCATAAAAATCAAGGGAACAAAAAAAGACATACAAATCATCTATAAATATGTAAAAAGACCATCAGAATAAGAGAAATGCTAATTAAAATCACATAGATACCATCTTGCAACTGCAAGTTTGGCAAAAGTTCAAAAGCTTCACAAAACATTCTGTTGACAGGATATGGAAAAATTGGCACTCAATTTCAATGCTGGTAGGAATGCAAAATGGTAGAACTCTACAGAAGGGATTTGGCAATATTTAATACAATATCTAATATTTGGCAGTATCTAACACAACTATGTATGGATTTAACCTTTCATCCAATAAATGATAATATATTAATTTACTTTGAAGAACCATATCCTAAAATATGAAACAAAATATGTACAACATCATTTATGGTACACGTTGAGTATCCCTTAGCTGAAATGCTTGGGAACAGAAGTGTTTCCAATTTCAGATATTTTTTGGATTTTGTAATATTTGCATATAAATAATGAATTATCTTGGGCGTCAGACCCAAGGCTAAATATAATATTCATTTATGTTTTATATAGATGCTATACATGTAGCCTGAAGGTAACTTTATACAATATTTTTAATAACTTTGTGCATGAAACAAGGTTTTGACTATGACCCATGAAACAAAGTCTGGCGTGAGATTTTCCACTCATGGCATCAAGTCGGCACTCAAAAATTTTGGATTTTGGAGCATTTTGAATTTCTGATGTTTTAATTAAGATTCTCAACTTGTAGTATTATTTATAAGGACAAAATATTGGCAACAATCTGTTATGCATATATGAATGATAGATTGGTAGAATAAGTCATTGCATATCCATTCAAAGGCACAATACACAGCTATAAAAATGAGAAATAGCTCTGCCAATTGACGTGAAGTGATTGCCAGGATATTTTAAAGTAAAAATCATAGATAGTATGTTATAGTTTTGTATGAAAGAAAGTAAAATAAGAATATATGCCCATTTTTGCAAAAGAAACGTACGAAGGATAAATCAGAAGCCAGGGAAATTGGTTTCTGGCAGGGAGTGAGTTGAAACAAGAAGAAAATGCTAAGAAAGAGGAACAGTTCTCTAAATGTACCTTTTGTTTAGTTTTACTTTTTGACCCACCAAATATTTTACTACACATGAAAATAAAATTAAATCATCAAATGTTTTCCTCATGTTTGATGAGGAAAATTGTGTAAACAGAAACAAATGAATTTAATCTATATACCTTTGGTAGCTGAGAAGGTGTCTATACAGAAGGGACACATCAATCCAAGTAACTCTTGAACATAGTATTTGAACTGTACATTCTCAGGGGAACATGTTCTAAATAAAATAAGAACTGCAAAGAAAGTTTGAACTTTGTTTTGTTTTGGTAATGATATACAATAACAGTTCCCAAACTATTTTGGCAAATGACTGTATATGCTGATATTGTTGAGAACCAGGGAGGCTAAGAACCTTTTGGAGAGAATCACTGTGGAAGAATGAGATACAAATAAGGAAAAGAAAAAGAAGAGGAAAACTCCTGCAGTATTAGATTGAAGTTAGAAGTATTAGTAAGTACTTGTTACTTTTTTTAGGCATTTATTTTTTTCCAAACTTACTGAGTTATAACTGAAGTACACTAAACTCCATATTTAAAATATAGTATTTGTTGAGTTTTGACAATCGTACATTCAAAAAAATTGCCATGATAAAGACAACAAACACTTCCATCACTTCCAAAAACGTATTTGTGTTCTTCAACATCCATGCCTGCCTCCACCTCCATTTCTAAGCAACCACTAATCTACTTTCTGTCACTATAAATTAGTGTGTATTTTCCAGAATTTTATATAAATGAAATTATATGGTATGTGCTATTTTTTGCCTGGCTTTTTTTTTTTTTACTAAATACAATGATTTCAGATTCACCTAGGCTATGTATCAAAGTTCATTCCTTTTTATTGTGTTTATTTCCAGGATTGGAATGGCTCTGTTACTAGATTCATATACATTTATAATTGCTGTCTTCTGGATGAACTGTCTCTTTTATCATTATGAAATGTCCCTCTTTATCGCTAGTGATACTCTTTGTCTTGAAATCTATTTTAGCTGATTTAAAAATAGCCATTCTAGGCTTTTTATGCTTATTATTTGCATGGTATATATTTACTTTAAACCTATCTGTGCCTTTGCATTTGAAGTGTGTCATTTGACGGCAGCATATAATAACGACTTGCCTTTAATTCACTTTGTCAATCCCGGCCTTTTAACTGAAGGGTTTAGATCATCAGCATTTAATGTACTTATTCATATTGTTGGATTTAGTTCTACTGCTTTACTCTTTGATTTCCATTTGTCTCTTCTTTTTAATATTTTTTCTTTTTTTGAGACAGTGTCTTGCTCCGTCACCTGGACTGAAGTGCAGTGTCACCATCATAATTCACTATAGCCTCGAACTCCTGGGCTCAAGTGATCATCCCCCCTCAGCCTCCTGAGTAGTTGGGACTACAAGCATGTGTCATCATGCCTGGCTAATTTTTTTTTCTTAATTTTTTCTAGAGATGGAGTCTCGCTATGTTGACCAGGCTGGTCTCAAACTCCTGGGCTCAAGAGATCCTCCTGCATTGGCCTACCAAAGTCCTGGGATTATACGCATGAACCACTGCACCCAACCTCCCTCTATTTTCTTTCCTCTATGCCCCTTTTTCAGCCTTCTTTTGGATTACTTAAATAATTTTTAGTACTCTGTTTAAATTTATCATTAGCATTATGGCTAAATCTGTTTATATTTTTTTTTTAGTGGTTGCTTTAGAGATTACTATATATATATTTATATGTGTATAAATACATACACATATAAATTTATAAATGTATAAATATATATATATATTTTCACATTCAAGTAAAATATAGAAGTTTTGCAACCACATAAAGGTCCTTTAATATTCCCTTCAAATGACCTATATGTTATAATTTTCATTTGACTAGATCCTCACACATTAAATACTCCACCAGCTAATGTTATAAATTTTGCTTCCAATGGTCATAGGCGTTTTTTAAAAACTTTTTGTAAAAGTCTCTTATATTTACCCAGATATTTACCACTTCTATTGCTCTTCCTTCATTCCCTAAAATCCAACTTTCTTTTGTTATCATTATCTTTTAGCCTCTGATGAATTTCCTTTATCATTTATTACAGAAAATGTATTCTGGTAACAAATTATCTCACTTTTCCTGCATCTGAGAGTAGCTCTATTTTGACTTCACACCTGCAGGATATTTCTGCTGGATGTAGAATCCTGAGTTGACAGTTCCTTCTTTTAGTACTTTAGAGATGTTGATCCCATCTTCTGACCTTTATGGGACAAGAAGAAAGCTGTAGCCCTCAGAACTTGTGTTCCCCTATGTGAAATGTGTAGCTTTTCCTCTAGCAGCTTTAAGGAGTCTTTCTTTGGTTTGATTTTCACCATTTTGACTATGAGATTACATGAGGTTTGCCTTGAGTTTATCCTGCTTGTGGTTTACTGAACTTCTTGAATCTTAAATCTACAAACATGGAATAATATTAAAATGCAAGAAGATGTTAATAGAAGCATGGAGCAGATACAGTGACTGCCCAAAGGAGGAGCAGTCACTGCTACCAAGGAGGGGAAGGGGAAGGGATGCCAGGAATGTATGAGACATAGAGTATGGGACAGGCCGTCTAGGCACAGGGGACAATGTGAGAAAAACTATGAGATACGACAAATACAAAACCCCGTTCCCCATTCTCCACTTCTTTCTCATGTCACGTCACTTTTTTTTTTTTTTTTTTTAACAGCTGGTTTTGTTTTGTAACGTTCTTAATGACATCTTCGGGACCGGCACATTTTCTAACTCTGCCTTGTCTTTTTAAGGACAAAAATAGTATTTCTCACTTTCCTTGTGTCTTTTGAGGATGTCTAACAGAAGGCTTTTCAAATTTAAAGAAACAAAAAACCAACCACCTCCTCTTTGGACAGCAGGTGGGAGGCTAATGCTGGTTGTGGCTCTATGAAAATGAAGTGATAGAACCAAGAAACTCAGCTTTCACTGTTAAAAGAGCACAAAAGCTGCCTCTTTAGACAGAACAAGTTAATTGATTGAAGCAGTTTGAGACTCTCAAATAATAGTAAAAAGTTTCATTTTATTACCCAACCGTACACCTATTAAAATTAACCCTCCAAACCTTAAATGATCGTCCAGAATTAATTACTACATTTAAGGGGCTAAAATTGAGTGCTTTGTTGGTTTCTCTAGATAATTTACATATCATTACTTTACAATTCATGTTGTAATAATTTTTATTAAAATTAGTAAATGAAAATGGAATGATATTACATCCAAGTTTATAGGACCCTAGAATCAGAGTCACTAATCTTTTTTCTCCTTTAAAATTATAATTGTCAATTTAAAATATATACATATGTAGAACTTAATCATTTATTTAAAAAAGAAAAGCATGAAACCAAAATGAGTTAGTATTTACAATTTCATTGAGATTGTATAAAACCCACAATCAATGCTGTAGAATGTAGAGAACAAGAGGAAAAAAAAAAGAAAAGAAAAACAGAAAAAAGCGGAGAAAAATTAGCCAAAGTAGAGAAGAGATGGAAAGCAAAGAATACCAAAAAGTAAGTCAGGAGAAGAAGCACTGTTTAATTTTGTTAACTCAGCAACTTCCAAATTTATTCAACTCTGGAACCCAAATAACAGTCCAAGCACCAACAGTGCTCCAAGAGCTACAGTCCAGTCTGGAAAACCTGGTTAGCGTCATCCTCAAACTTCAGCCGGGAGTAGCATGTACCATTGGTACAAAGAGCTGGGAGTTGCAAGACAAAGATTGGAACATTTGTTGGAAGTCCTCCTGTGTCTACCAATTCCCAGCAGAGACAAGTGGCCCTGGGAGCCCACACTTCAGTCCACAGCATTTCCTCCCACAGTCCACCTCTCTGGAAAAGCCTAACCAAAGGTAGTCTGCAGTCTGGGGGGTGGGTGTGAAGTGTTTGGTAAAACACAATCCACCTGTGAGATTCCTGCTATTTACTCAGACCCTGGGCACTCAGTGCACCTCCACACAAAATAGCGAGTGCGTCAGGAATGTGCCTCACTTTGGAGGCAGCACCCCCTCTCTCCTCCGGAGGAAACAAGGCAGTAGAGACTAAGGGAGCAGAGATCCCCAGACCCCAAAGCATGCCCATCCATGCTGGAGGCAGGAACTGTGAGCTCTTGTCATGGACTTCTGTATTTCTTTTACTCCATCTCTCAACATCCCTTTTTTCTGGCCCCTCGGCATTTTCCGGCGGTCTCCTCTGCCTGTCTTCCTCCCCCACGTTCATTTTTATTTTCTATTTATCTCATTGAGATCCTTCTGGAGAACAAGGTTCTTCTGGCCGGGTGGGGATCTTCCAGGACTTCCCCTGGCTCTCTCTCCCACTCTAAATAAATCCACCCACCCGCCATGCTCCCTTCATCTCCTCCTCAAGTCATCCCAAGCACAGTGACTGGAGGAGCCTTAGGAAATCCTCCAAACAGAGAGGGAGTGGAGCAGTGTTCATGTGTCCCTGTCAGTATCACCTCTGAGCTGGGAGGGGATGGTCAATTCTGGAGCAGAGTCTACCAGAAACCCTGGCTCCACTGCATCCCTCCACAGGCAGGAATCGGCCCTTGGGACATTCCCTGACAGCTCTGACAGGCCTCAAGGAGATAATTAACGCCTCACAGCTGCCTCTAACAGGAAAGGTCCTGGAAGACGG
>NW_012101576.1:5064853-5093158 GCF_000951045.1 Mandrillus leucophaeus
GGGGTGGGTGGCGCGGGAACAGGGAGGGAACTGCGTAAATTTGCAAAAAGTTATAAAGCAACAAGAGAGATCAGGGAGGGAGTTGAATGACAATCTTACTGAACAAATTTGGCTTGGAATCTCCTCAAGGGCTGGTCCGAGGAAACCAAAGGCAAGCTTAGGAACACTGCAGAGCTGGGCTTGTGGACGTCTCTGCAATGGACATAACTTCTGGAAAGAAGACGAAAGCTGGAGAGAGGCCTGTCCCTGGCCTGGAATCCTGAGATGTGGGTCCTTGAACCTTGCTAGCTCCCGCGCGGGACCAAGGGGCTGTCGAAGGTTACAGGTGCCCAGTTTCTGGGGCCAGGGAAGGGGAGGGCAGCTTCTGAAAAAGTGGTTTCTGACGATAAGGCAGACAGACAGGGAGATGGAAGGGTCTCCTTTCCCAGACATCCCCACGATTGTCTGGGCAGACAGATGGGCCTTTCCTCCGGGCGTTATAGATTAATGCATCCTTCTTATCAATTATGGAGACAAGAAAGTGTAATTTTCTCCCCATGTTTATACTGTTCAGGATTAATCTGGCTGTAAATGGATAATCTGTCAGCTTTCTGAGACACTGAAGTGGGGAGGGGGTGGGGCAGGAAACAGGAAGAGATTTACCAGCGGGTAATGCCATCTGCTTTATTAGGTTGTTTTATAAACCTGACATTCAATTTGTTCAGGAGGACTTCGTGACGGATTATTCTGCAAATTCCCAAATAATTGCAATAACCAGAGAAAGGGAGAAAAGGGAAGAGGTAGGTGGGTTTGGGGGAGTAAGGGTGTGCAGCATGTTCGTGAGTAATGGTTCCAAGGGCAACATCTGTCCTCAGCTATTACCAAGGGTACTGAGAAAGGCTGGGACTTAGAGGCAGGGGATTGACAAAAAGGGCCCTGACAGCCCTTCCACTCTGGGTCTCATATAATGTCCTTTTGTTTTCAAACCTTAAGACACCTTGCTCCCCTCGAGATGGTGAATTCAAGTGAGCAGGGATTGTGTTATCATATTTTTAGACTTAAATATGCATATCATATTCTTTCTCCTGTCCCTGAGTCTAAATCCTGCTTCTCTCCTTACTAGCATATGAACTTCGGTGTTACTTAAACTCTGCCTCGGTTTCTTTGATGGTCGAATTAGGACAATAATAGAATTTACCTCCTGTGGCTGCTGTGAGGATCAAATTAGTTCTTATATGTAAAGCACTTAAAATAGTGCTTGGCACACACTGAATGCTAGATAAACTATTTGCTGTATTCTCATTATTTGTATGTTTATTCCACAGGGCGGAGCCTAGTGCTGACGAGATAGACAGTACACTCTCAGCAGATCTCTGATGGTTGAATCTGAAAAATCATAATGGTAGAATCAGAATCTCAGAGCTGATGGGCCCTTGGCAACACAGGACCTATCCCTCTTCTCCATCCTCAGCTTAAACAAGGGGCTCCCTCTAACATCGATGCCTCATTCCACCATCGGACTTTTCCCACAACTCCTCAGATAGTCCTCACAAAGCCAAAGCCTGCCCTTCCCTAGTGCAGCCCTCCCAAAGGGTTAAAGCTGCTGGCATCCTGGGTTTGCAAACAGAGACGGGGAGAGCCCCTCCATTAAAGCATAGCCTCGATTATGGGCTCTGAGAGCTCATTTTTCAGCAGAATGCTATTCAATTACCCCATGCATGTTTATCTTTTACATTTCTGAATGCTGCCTTCTGTGGCTTTCTGTAATCTTATTTGTGATTGAGTTGGGACAGGAGTAGCTGGGGAAAAGAAGGCCACATAGTGCATGTCCCAAGACTCACCTACCTGACACCTGTCTTTGTGTCCTCGGGGACCATGCTGTGAGCTACAAGCATGTGATCATGGCATCCCATGCATGGAGAAAGAAGGAGAGGGGTTGAGAATCCCTGCTGCCTGCCTTTTTTTTTTTTTTTTTTTTTGTGAGACCAAGTCTCACTCTGTCACTAGGCTGGAATGCAGTGGCATGATCTCCGCTCCCTGCAACCTCCACTTCCCGGGTTCAAGCGATTCTCCTTCCTCAACCTCCCAAGTAGCTGGGACCGCAGGTGCCTGCCACCATGCCCAGCTAATTTTTGTATTTTTTAGTAGAGACAGGGTTTCATTATGTTGGCTAGGATGGTCTCGATCTCTTGACCTCATGATCCGCCTGCCTCACACTCCCAAAGTGCTGAGATTACAGGCAGGAGCCACTGCGCCCAGCCTGGTTGCTCTTTCTGGTGAGCTCTGTGCCTTTCCAAGGACAGTAATCTATTACCCCAGTTGGCCACTGGGTATTGAGTCTCAGGGAATGGAGCCACTTACTCTGTGGCTTTCTACAAAGGAAATGTCTGTACCATGGGATCCAGTAATGGAATACCCACTAACCTCTCAGGGTGCATTCTTGACCATCGGCTTCATGCTATGCATTGTGTAAATATAACATAAATCAAAACTATGACCCCTCTTTCAGATGAAGAAACATGCATCATGAGGATAAGTCATTTGCTCCATACAGTCATACATGGAGTTAAGGCTTAGAGGGTGTCATAGGCTGTAATTGTGCTGCCTGTCCAGAACTGATCTCCCCACTTCTTCTAGTAAAAGATTTCTGTGGGGAATCCATTGCCAGTGGTCTGGATGGCATGGCCGCTGCCCCTTTTCAGGGATGTGCACAAGACCTTTGCCTGACCAATCAGAATACCTCATGCCCTTGGTCACAGTGATTGGGTTGGGGTGGTCATGTGACCCAAACCCAGATAATCAGATCTTCCTAGAGGACTTTTCTGCCAAAGCTGGTGGGGAAGGACCTTTATTCTTCCTGGGGTTGGTTGCTAACTGGTAGGATGTGAGTCTTATGCTACTACCCAGCCATGCCTAAAGCCACACCTACTCTCTGGACTTTCCACTTAGATTAGTCAAAATATTCCCTTCATGCTTGGTAATATGAGGTTAAAAGTATGTACTTTATAGCCTCATTAATATAGGCTATAATTGGCATCTCCTCCCCATTCTCAAACTTCATCTTGTAAATTCAAGGTGTTTATCAAGGAAGGACTGGGAGCTAGGGTAGTCTCCTGCATCTCAACAGATGCTGGATTATACAGCTTTGTAGGACGCTCTCAGTTTCCAGATGCTTCCCTTGTATGAAAACTCCCTTTCCTATTATTGTCCTTGTGTGTGCTGACAGGTGTGTTTGTAAAGTTTCTCCTATCCCCCACCCCTCACCCCCTGTAAAGGCTTCTGTCTCTATCAGTAATTGTAAACTCCTGAGGGTAGGGCAAGCAATCATTCCTAGGTCGTCTTTGTCTCCATCAGTTCCTGGTCCAAGGCTCTCAAGTCTCTGATGTGGCTTCTGGTGGTTTGAGGGTATCGGAGTGTTTGTGTGTATATAAGTGTGTAATTGGAAAGATGGGGAAATGAAGAGGAAAGAACTGCCAAAAAGCATAAATGCTGCACGAGAGAGAGAGAAAGACAGAGAGAGAGAGAGAGAGAGAATAAAAATCTGAGCACAGAAGCCTCCTTGAGTTTGCAGCATCTGGGAGACTGCTCAGTAAGTTCAGTTGGCTTTATGTCATCATTTATTCAGGCCCTACCTTCTACCAAGAGAGAACTGAAGGAATCCACAACTGTGGCTTCTGAGATACAGACAAGGATGACATAAATTCAGTGTTCATTTTCTTAATTGTGTCTTGCCCTCCCCAGGAAAATTTGACAGGCGTGGGAGTTGTTGGTTTTGTTTTTTATTTTTTGTTTTAAGGGACAGTGTCTCGCTGTGTGGCTCAGGCTGGACTCGAACTCCCAGACTCAAGCCATCCTCTGGCCTCGGCCTCCCAAATAGCAGGGATTACAGGTGCCTGCCACCAGGCCTGGCCTTCCCAGGAGAATGTACCCGCTGCCGCTATCCCATCTGCACACTCACACCATGGCTGGCCCACAGAGCGACATTTCCCCACAATAGCACAGACTTTGGCAGCTTAGAAGCAGACAAGGGCAAAAGACTGAATAGTGTATTCCCAAGATTGGAAACAAGGCTCAAATGTCTACCTTTTTAAAACATATATTTAATATACAACTGAGGTTCTACCTAGTGCAAGAAGGCAAGAGCAATAAGTGAAAAGCATAAGTTTTTGAAAAGAAGAAGTAATGTTGTGTATATTCACAGATGTTGTGATTTGTGTACACAGAAAATTCTAAGAAATCTAGAAAATACCACTAATGCATGAATTTAGCAAGCATACAGGAAACAAAACCAATATGTGAAAATCAATTGTATTTCTATATAGTTGCAAAAAACAATTGGCAACTGAAATTTTAAAAGCATTTTTTATTTTAAGTACTTTAAGAAAATATTTAAACATTTTATGTAAATCATTTATGTAAATCTTGACCACCCCGATCCAATTACTGTGGTCCAGGGCATGAGGTATTCTGATTGGCCAGGCCGGGGTCTTGTGCAAGTCCCTGAAGAAGGGCAGTGGCCATGCCATCCAGACCACTGGCAATGGATTCTCCACAGAAATGAGAGTTTTTGTTGTTGTTGTTGTTGTTGTTGTTGTTGTTTACCAAAGGCCCTGTGCACCCTGAATGTGGGCCTGATGCGTACATCCAACATACCTGGGTGTCTTAGTTTCTAGGGCTATCACCATATAGCACCATGAACTGAGTATGAGATCACAGAAATTTATTCTCTTACACTTTTGGAGTTAGAAGTCCAAAGCCAAGGTGTTGCAGAGCCACACTCCCTCCAAAGCCCATAGGGAAAGGATCCTTGTTTCTTCCAGCTTCTAGGAGCCCCAGGAGTTCCTTCCCTTGTGGCCACATAACTCCAATCTCTACCTCCATTCCCCTGTAGCCATCTTCCTTCTGTGTCTCTGTGTCCAAATTCCCCTCTTCTTTCGAGGACACCAGTCACATTGAATTAGGGCTCTCCCACCCTATCCCAGCATGACTTACTCTTTTTTTTTTATTGTTGCCATTACCTTTAGTTTTTAAAAATTTTTTTATTTTATTATTTTTTATTATCTTAACCAGTTTACATCTGCAAAGACCCTATTTCCAAATAAGGTCTCAGTCACATGTACTGAAAGATGACTTCAGTACACATATTCTGTGGGGGGACATAGTCTAAACCATAACATCAGGTCTCCGCCTACACTAAAATGTATCTGTGAGGATGTTTAGCTGTACACGTGTCCGGGCTTGCCATCACACGGGTCTGTGCGGTGCCCCTGCGGAGCACACCTCCACGCTCTGTCTGTGTGGACCTGTGCATTGGGTTTATATCAAACATGGAGGTTTCCTTAGTACTAGTCTGGTTTGCTCCCCGGTCTGTTCTAAGACTCCTCACCTGCCTACAGGGTGCTGTGCTCATATACAAAAGCAAGGGTTTTCAATGACTTTCCACAAGTAAAAAAGTTATTTCCTGACAGAGTTCTTCCTCCAATTATATACTTACCTCTCCCAGTGGCTTAGTCAGGAGCAAAGACAAAAGGCTCAGGACTCAGGCTGACTCAGGGCATGCACACACATACACACACACACACACTCTTACTTTCACACGGACCCCACGGTTCTTCTTGAGTGAGATAAATATATGCAAAATGCCTCACAGCACCGCAACCACTAGGGTCTTCTGCTCTAGAACTGCATGTACATTTAAAGGCACAAACATTAATATCTGAAAATATTCTTTGCAGATAAAAATCCCAATAATAACTCATCCCCCCGCCCCTCCGAAATTACTCTAAGGTTGCCACTGATTTCCCCACTGGCAAGTGGGAGCAAGTAGGAGAAGGGAATAATATAGTCTTCTTGCCTGTCCTGATCCCAACGCCCCCAAGAAATGGGGGTTCACAGACGGAGTTTGCAGACCCAGAATCATTGGGGCAATCATTCTGTCTGACCTAGAAGTAACTGGACAGGAACCTGAAAAGCAACAGATCCCCTCTGCCTCTTTTTGGTGAAATATGGTTTATCAAAGTGGGCAGAAAGTTTGCGGCCATATATCAACCTTCCCATTTTACAGATGGCGAGACTGAGGACATGGAAGTCATTCAGCATTGCCTACACCCACAGATCCAGTGTCTCCTGCCTCCTGGTGCAGTATTCTTTTCCCATCCCCTCCTGCCTCACCTCCTGCCCCTATCTTTTTAGACTTTGGGAACAGCAGTGGTGAAGAGGGAGGATAGAAGGAAGAGTATTTCATGTCCAAGGAAGGTTAGCAGGAGAGAGCCACAGAAGAGCATCTTGTAAGGTACTGAAATCCAGCTGAGGCTTCCTCCACAACCCACACTTCTCCCCCCAAAAGTTCCATGACATCTGCTGACTGCCTGTCCTTCGCTGATCTGTTGAACCCAGAGACACTGTGATTGCTCATGTGCTTTGATCCTGCAGGCGCCGGCAGCTTTTTGTTCTATTATTCACTGCAGGGCGGATGCTGAGTTGTCTCTCCTTATTACAGGCAGTGGTTGGGCTGCCCACCGCCTCCCCAAGGCCACTGGATGATAGCCATCAATAAGTCAGTAGCAGCGGCTGGCTTTGAGATGCCTTTTGGGAAAGGAATTTGTACCATTTCAGAATCATCGTTTTCTACAAGCATCCTTTTTGGGAGAGATCTGGAGAGAAAAACAATTAGCATAAAAATTACAGAAATCCATATAAAGATACTAAGAGGCATACCTTATCTGCCCAGCTGGTGGCAGCTTTCGAAGACAGACCCTGCCTTTATGTCTGTGTGCCCTGCACAGCATCCGGCACATAGTGGGGCATCCTCTAATGTTTATTTAATGACCCAATGTGTGAGTGAACATCTCTTCTCAAGCCTCGAACCCATTCCCTTCAAAAACAAGAGGAAAAGAGGCACTGAGTATCATAAAAACTTTTAACCATGTGGCATTCTGGATAAATCTGTTTATTTGTTTATCCATAATCTCCCCACATACACATTACAAGACACAGGCTCCATACAGGCACTTTATATATTCCTAGCACCTACAACAGTGCCTAGCATACAGTAAGTCCTCAGGAAACATGTGCAAAAAATGAATGAACTGGGTGTCAGGAGACCTGGGAATGAATTCCAGCTCAGTCACCAGCTGGCTGAGTGACCTGGGCCAGTCACTTCTCTATGGATCTCAATTTGCCCCTCTGTGTGGCAAGAGCATCGTGCCAGATCTCTGATAGAATCAATCACCTAGTCTAGACATTTCTTGAAGAACATGGGACATTGTGTCACCCTACCAAGTCCATGCTGTGAGCCTTCCAGATCCATGTTCTGTCCCCAACTTCTTCTTCCACAGTCATGAGGTGCTTTGATAATCTATACAGATGCAATGTGACCGGGTCACACGGAAAAATCCAGAGGCCTGCAGCCAGAGGGAATGTGTGGAGGCTACGGAAAGGAATATCTTTGAACGGAATGCATGACTTCTGCGAGAGTCACAGCTTCACTTCTGCACTTGCTCTCCTCCCACCAGTAATCCAGGCACAGAAACCCTCCCCCGCCCTCCTCCCCGCGGGGCACAGGATAATATCCACGGATGAGACGGAGTCTGGAGCTGAGAGCGCATGGAAAAGAGGGAAGCCCTGAAGAAGCCATCTCCTTAGCAGACCTTCTTGGGACGTAGAAGTGGAATGATCGAGCAGCTAGCAAGCACTTCAGCAAGGGCACAGTGGTGTTTTTCATGACTAATCTTCAAACCCCGGACAAGAGGAAACACATTCCAAAGCGACTGCTTGAGACAAGAACAGGGTGGGACGCAAAAAGTTAACTCAGAATCAGGAGATAGGAGAAGCCTCAGGCACACCCAGCTAGTGAAGATGAATTTAAAGAGAACTCTGTGTAGTGCGGCTCCCTGCGTGGAACAGGACACATGATTCTCGTGCCAGAGTGTGGGTTCACCCCTCTCACCTAATCCTTCCGTTGTGGGGTGTGCCCTTCAGATAGTTATGCCAGGGTGGGCCCCGAGCAACCCCTCCACTCTCACGCCCCCACCCTTGCGGAAAGCTAGCCTCTCTGGAATGGTGACTTGTCGGGGTGTACGATGTCTTCCTGAGGTGGGCAGAAGGGGTGTATTCCCTGTTTGCAGCCCCTGGGGTGGCAGTCGTAGGTTGGGCCTAGCTGGCTCCTATTCCTGAGTCTTGACACCTCCCCCGCTGCCTGCCTCCTCCTCCTCCCTCTCCCCTGAGCCGCGGAGCTGTTTGGCTCGCGGTGCCGCGTTCAAAGTCAAGGCCAAGGCCAGGGGAGGGGGCAGGCGGTGGTTCCCAGCACTGCCCTCACCTGATATTTGCTTTCCAGGCTGTTGACTCCCAAACAATACAGTGCATGCCGATTTGCAGGGTACCTTCCGTCTACTTTCCCAGTAAACCACTCCCACCAAGTAAACACGCAGGGCTCCCCTGGCCCGCGCGGACCTGGAAAAACACAGCGCTTGGCTGGCCTCCCCGGCTGGCCGGTCCGGACCCGCAGCCTCCCGGCCAGCGCCCCTCCGCTGCGCGGAAGCAGCCGTACCATGGCGCCTCGCGGCCACGAGAGGGCAGCCACGGGCCGCAGAAATCCGACAGCGCCCGGCTTCCTCGACCTGCGCCTGCGCAGACCCGGGGCGATCGCTGGCCCGGCGCCCGGCCAGCGCTTCCGGCTGCCCAGACTGCAGCGCTCAGCGTGCTGTGGCTCTGCGGTCCCGGGAGGGAACAAAAGGCGGATTTCAGGCCTCCTCCGGGCCGTGCAGCCTCCCTCTGAGGCCCGAGAGGCGCGATAGAGGGTGAGATGCGGCTGGAGCTGGGAACGAATTCCCCTGCGGGCGGGGAAGCCGCCCAGCCGGGGGCGCTGACCGCGCTCGCCCTGCCTTCACCCTTCGGGTCGCCTCTCGCACCCCGCAGCCGAAAGCCTCTCCGCTGGGTCACGTTTCTCCATCCCGCTGCAGTGTGAGCAAGGTCGTCTTCATCCTTTATAGACAGAAGTTCCAATACCCGGAGGCCCGGAACCTGGGAGAGGGCCACTGGGAACGCCGCGTTTGCAGAGCCCCAGTAACGGGACTGTGGACCGTCCTCTTGCTGCTTGAAGTTTCAGGCTCAGAGCAGGAAACGACTCGAGAGCTCAGGCAGGCACCGATGAGATGAAAAACAGGAGAAGCACATTGCTCAGGGCCATGGAGCTTGCCAGTGAAGAGCAAACCAGGCCACGTTGGGCCCCTGCTTGGGACCCTGTCCTGGCACCCCCACTCTTGGAGAAAGTCCGCGCTCCCAAGGCCTCCAGGCCCTCCAGCGTAGTCTGGCCCTGATTGCTCTCCACCATACCCGACTCTCCACTGCAGCTCTTCCCCTTGTCCCAGCTGTGCACATCCGGCCCCATGATCCCAACCGCGCCCAACTTCACTCTCTGCCTAGCAAACTCTTGCTTGTCTTCTAGGTGTTGGCTTAGAAAACATTCTCCCTGCAAAGTTTTCTAGGCGTTCCCTGCAC
Organism: Mandrillus leucophaeus; assembly: GCF_000951045.1. Taxonomy (NCBI): domain Eukaryota; kingdom Metazoa; phylum Chordata; class Mammalia; order Primates; family Cercopithecidae; genus Mandrillus; species Mandrillus leucophaeus. The sequence goes on from NW_012101576.1 coordinate 5,074,331, forward strand.
CTCTCACACAACCCTAGGCAACACTGTATTCCAGGGTAGCCCACACAGAATCTCACCTATCTGACCCAGAATACGAAAGGCCCACACTAGGTCTTAATGAATATGTCCCCTACATCCGATCTGCCCCGTCCGACTCCCCAATTTCTGGGCCCATGTACTTTTCACCGTGCTGCCCACTGGCCCTTTCACTATTGTAACTAAAATAAGCAGATTTATGGCCTAGAAGAGTCTATGCTTCTACCTCAGAACAAGAGCCTGCTCTTTTCCAGTTCTTCGGAGAATATTATGACAATTCTTGCTTCTGAAGCCTGGAGAATAATTTTCAACATGACAGTCTCCCTACTTCTGTGGTCCAGAGGATACTTTCTAACTTGAGTTATTCTCGTTATTCCACAGTGTTAAACCATGCAGTAGGATTTACAGAGGTTGAGGGACTCCGTGAGTTCACTTGAACCAGAGCAGCACGATTTTTATTTTTTTATGTAGGAATTTCTTTTGGGGGGGAAAATAAGGAGCCAAGAATTCTATTAATGCTTTTAAAATGGTTAAAGTGGGAGGAGGGTGTAGGGACAGGGAACTCTACTTTCTGCTCAATATTGCTGTAAACTAAAATTTTTCTAAAAAATACAGTTTATTGATTTCTTTAAAAAAAAAAATGTTTTCGATGTCTACTGCACCAAAGGATTATAAAGTAAAGCAGCTGAAGAGCTGTGGACAATTGTTAACAACTAATCATTTCCAAGGGCTCTACCTACATTCCCAGTGAAGCACATATTATAACTTCCCAACCTAGGGAGCCTTTCCCTACCCTTTTATGTGGAGTCTATTTGGTGTCACCTATTGTTTCTTCTTCCCTGACACCAGGGAGTCTGATTTTTTTATGGGTGTAGTTAGGAACTGAAAGTTTTTTTTTTTGGTCTTTTTTTTTCAGAATTTGTTACATTTATAGAAAAAGTTTCTGTGTTACTTCTTTGAAGAAGAAGAGTTGAACCTTTTATATTTCTCTTTTAAAAAATGTTTTGTTTGAGGCCCTAGGGTTTTTGTTTTTTTTTTGATAAATGCTCCCTCCCCCTCCCTCCAGGTCCTAATCCCTGGAACCTGTGAAACTGCTGCCTTACAAAGCAAAAGGAACTTTAAAGATATAATTATATTAAGAGTCTTGAGATGGGGAGAAAAGAGTGTTAGGCAGAGAAGACATGTCCTCAGAAGCAGAGGTGGCAGTGATTCAATGTGAGAAAGACTCAGCTGGTCACTGATAGCTTTGAAGACGGAGAAGGGGCCACAGACCAAGGAATGCAAGTGGTCTCAAAAATCTGGAGAAGTCAAGGAAACAGAGTCTCCCCCAGTGCCTCCAGAAGGAACAGGGAACAGTCCTGCTGACACCTTGATTTTAGCCCGGTGAGACACATTTTGGACTTCTTACATACAGAACTGTAAGATAACAAAAGTGTTGTTTTAAGCCACTATGTGTGTGGTTATCTATCACAGCAGCAATAGGGAACTAATACAAACACACCCCAAAGGGAAAAAAAAAATCCTGCCACAGATCACACAGGTGGTAAGAAGGAGGCTAATTGGAGAGGGGAGACAGATTGGCTAGAGCTATTGTGAAGAGAAGGAGTTCTTGCAATAGTAGTAGAGGTACCCAGATAGACCTGTGTCTATTCTTTGTTATTACAAAATCAGTATGAGTTGGCACCACGTGGGCATATTGGTGGAGCATTTGCATGCCCTGTTTTATATTTTAACTCTTTGTATAGCCATTCATATTTCCCCTGCTAGCCTGAAAGATTCCAAGATGGCATTCATCTTTGTATTCCTGTTGCCTGCAGTGGCTTCTGCGAATAATACCACCTTATGTTTATGAGGCACTTCGCACTTCCCAGAGCACTGTGTGGCCATTATCCATTTTGAGTTCTTACTGCAACTCTTGTGGGGTCAGGTAAGACTGGTGGTGGCATTATCAATAGATTCCATTTTACAAAAGACTGGTACCCAAATTTCTCTGACACTCAGGCCCTCCTCTCCCCAAGAGTCCACCCATTTTCTCTGCAAAGTGAATTCTAAACACAGATGAGAAAGTTGAGGCACTGCTGGCCTCCTAAGAGCCCAAACTGGGCCCTAGGGGTCTCAAGTTACTGTACAGACCTTCTTGGTCTTCTTCCCACTATGAGCACAGGAGAAAAATCCTCTTGTGCAACTGGTAGTGGAGGAGAAATGCCACAACAGTGACACCACCTTGTCTCTCAAGGACATTGAGCAGTGTGGGGTAGAAATGAGGATGGGAAGGGTCCAGGTGGGAGTGGCGGGCAAGGCTGACCCAGGGGTCCCCAGTCCCAGACCCTACCTCTTGCACTCTGACCCTCCTAGGGAAGCGTGGTTGAGGAGATAGGGAGAAAGAAAGGTCATGCTTTCAACCTGGACTTCAGGACCTGGCCTGAGGACAGGTCAGAAGAGAATGGTATCTGTCACCATCTTACAGTTTTAAAATTCTTTGTATGGCGTCAGTGTTCTCACTTACAGAGAAACTACAGTCTCTGGAGTTAGAGACAGGTTCAAGTCATAGGTCTCCACTTACCAGTGGTGTAACCTTGGCAAGTCATTTTCCCTGGCTGAGATCCCATTTCTCCATCAGCAGAATATGGCCTGCAAAATCGTTGGAAAGATAAAAATAACATATGTAAAGTACATGGAAAATAATAAGCATTCAAATGGTAGCTATAGTTATTTATAACCAAGAAAACAGGGGGAGTGGATTTCTCCAGGTTGGACAGCTAATAATTGGTGGAACCAAGATTCCAAACTACCCCCAGAAGCTTCAGTTCCTTATCCCAAGGCCCCTCTGCTCCCCGGAAACTAAGTCTTATACTTCTGTAGCCAGGTGCGACCCTCCAAGGCAAATCTCTGCCCACGGACTCACAGAGAGGGAGCCCCCACCAAGAACCCGCTGGAAGCCTGGCACCACACAGCTGCACATATCTGGAACTTCGCGCTACTGGAGCCCTGTGGGGCGCGCCCGGACCCGAAATGGTTCAAGAGACTTGAGGACCGGCACGTCTCCTTTCTCCGGCCCCAGTCCCCGACTCCCGCCCCAGCGCAGGGGGGCAGTGCCGGGGGAGGGGGAGAGCTGTGGGTCTGGGGCTCCGGCCTGGCCGGTGACGCCCCAGGACCCATCCGCTTGGTGTTAAGGCAAGGGGTGCGGCACGAGGAGCACAGGGAGCCCGGAGTCCCAGGCGCAGACCCAGCTGCGGACCCCGCCGTGCAGCCCTGGTGTTGCAAGCGTGGACCGTGGGCGTGAGGCCCCGGCGGGAGGCACTCAGCCCGGCCGCGGCCGGGTCTGCAAGGTCCTGGCGCGGCAGATCCCGGCCCGCCCTGGCCCGCGGCCCACAGGGTTCAGACGGGGCCGAGGCAGCCAAGCCCGGTTCGCTCGCGCCAGGCGCTGGAGCCAAGGCTGACGGGCGGTTCTGAATCATGTTGGGAGGAGCGGCACGGCCCCCAGGGCTCCGCGAAGACGCGCTGCAGGGCGGCCCGGGCCCTCCCTCGGCGATGCGGCCACCAGTCCGCTCCGCGTCCTCAGCGGCGGCAAAAACTCTGAGTCCCGGGGCTCTCCCGGCCGGCGGCACTGGAGGGCATGAGATGCTGGCTTCCCCCGGGCTCATCACCTCGGGGTTCCACAGCACTTACGAGGGATGGGGACCCTGGAGTAGACCGCGGACGGAAAGTAACGGTGATTTCATTCTCTGCAAAAGAAATTCTCGCGCGCACACGTGTGCCCGGGGCCAGGCAGACCTCCAGCAGAGGCCCCCAGGTGGGGCGTGCAGACCTGCTGAAAGTGGGCACCTGCTTTAGGAGGTTGGCAAGCACAGGGAGCCCAGAATCACCTGTGCCGAGCCCTAAAGGGGGACTTCCCACAGCCCTGATATGCCCCCTTACCGCGATTAAGGCTGTTTGCGAGTCCTAAAGAACTTTGCGTTATGCAGGGCACTTTCAACCAACCGTTCCCCTATGTACAGCGACCTGTGAAGCTGGCAGGACCAGTACCTTTATTTGTTTTACAGGTGAGAAAGCAAAGGGGTGGGAAAGCCCTAGGTTCTGTGCCCGGCTGCCTAGTCAGGCTCTGCCAACCAAAGATTGAAGTCCCTTCTTTCTCTCTCCTGCCAGGAGGCGAGGAAGTGTCCACCCTATCTATTGAGAGGCCTCTAGTTTAAGAATTAAGCCAGGCAGTCGCTGCTGTGTGGAGGGGTGTTGACAGCAAGTGACAAGGAAGCAAGTCTTTATCGCAGGAAAAATTACTTAAGTGGACTCCTTAGCAGCCTCCCTTCCATTCGGAATGAAGATTAGCACCCCTAGCCCTAGAGCTGTGATTCTCAAAGTGTGGTGCCCAGACTAGCAGCAGAAGCATCACCTGGGAACTAGTAAGAAATGCATGTTAGCTGCCCCCTCCTAGGCCTACTGGATCAGAAGCTTTGAGGTAGAGCCAGCCCAGCAATTTATGTATATATATATCTAGAATGGATCAGAGAGAACAATCATCAAGGATATGGGTACCAGACACAGGGCAGAAGGTAGCCAGAAAAGTATGCCTTAGGGAAGTTAAGGACACTAGCCTCATTCCTACCTTGTTTCAATAGCTAGACCTAGCATAAATAGGTTACTTTTCCATTATTCTAGCTTCCTCTGCCCCGTCTAAAAACATGGCACAGCCGGCTTGCCTTGCAAGGCCTCAGCGGAAGGACCCCATTTACAGGCCAGTACAGCAGTATTAGGCTAACCAGAAGGATCTCATCCCCATATATGGTCTCATTCCAAGTCTATGGCCAAGTACCTTCATTGTTGTGTGCGAGATGGTTTCATCACTTGAAAATATGACTGCTTCAGCATAAAATAGTTAAATCTTTACAATGATCGATTATCTCATCCTACCCCCTTTTACACGCAGCTGAAAAATGACAGGCTAGGGACATAGAACATTGTGGACTTTATACCATTAGAATCGCTGCCCATTAAATGATCACTAGGTAATGGTCACTAAATTTACCAATTAAGGAAATTATCTATAGAATACTGCAAAGACACAGTAAAAAGACTGAAGTTGGCCCATTTCTGCTCAGGAAGTCCCTTCACTCCTAAGCTTCATATGTTGTCCTTTTGAGCCCAGCAATTTTTAAGGAGCCCTTTGAAGAGATTGTCTGATGCATGAAGAAGTTTTGAAAACCACTGTTCCAGAAAAGCCTATGTATCAGCTCGAAGCAAGCCCTGCATCAAAAGACAGAATGCCATCACTGCTTAGGAGGCCCAGGGAGGCAAGAAATGAACTGGGAAGCCCAGAGTTAGGAGTGGTGTGATAGGTTCATTCCTTAGAGTCTCTGTTGTGTGTGTTTGGGGCCCCATAAAATATTACAAAGCGATGGAAACTTTAGGGCTCCATATAATATTGTATTTACATGACCACTCAGCTCTCAACTACTGTCTAAGAGCACCTACTGAAGATCATGTCTTCAACTTGCTAAGTCTGATCTGGGTATTAGCCAACTCTCTGAGTTGAAGGAAACAGATGTAACCAGGTCATCTCATGAAATGGAGCTCTATTGTTCAGTAGATAGGGTAGTAAGTGGAGCAGACACTGCTGTTTGCCTTCTCCCTAGCTAACAGAGGGCTGACATTGACTGGGTTAAAGGATAGAGCTACCCTGTGCTTCAGGTGGCTGCATTCCTCCCTGCTGGCACCAGTGATTGATTTAGGAATGGGTAGAGGGTGCAGTTCTGACCAATGAGATGTGGGAGAAGCTTGCTGGGGAGTTGGTGGGGCATTTTCCTTTTGCTTTAAAAGAGGCACAGGAAAGGTGCATTCGCTTTTTTCCCTTTTTCATCTCTGGATGTCATTGCCTGGAACTTTTGCAGGCTTCTGATACCATGAGAAAAAGTAGGCTAGAAGGACAAGCAAAATAGAGGGTGATGAGAAGAAATTCAGGAAACATCTGGGATCTTCATGACATTGTTGAGCCACTAAATTAGCCAACCCAGGGAGTGGGGGAAATGCTTAGGATTGTCTTGTTAAGTGAGATGACTTATTTTTCTTATGAAGACTGCTTTTAGATGAGTTTTGTGTTACTTGCAGCCCAAAGCATCCTAATTGATGTAATTAAAGAGACTAAAATCTCACTGTAATACCAGAGTAGAGACAAAAATCCAGCCAGGTGTCAGAGGGAGGTGTCAGGAGGACATTTGGGATCCCTGGCCGCTCTAAGCATTGAGCTGCCTCATCTCCCTGATCCATCTCAGGAGTTCCCAGTTTCGAGTGTTTCACCATGAATGTGGCCCCATTACTCTCCTGTTGTCTCCCTTTTTGTGTCTGAGGTTTTCTCTTTCTGCCAGCTGCCTGGTTCTCTCTATAATCTCCAATTGAGATTTCCAAGAATGAGAACTTGATTGGCCTAGTTAACCACACTGCTTGTGGTAGGAAAGAGACTCCATGCCTGGCCACCTTACAGGTTGCTGGTCAGTCTATGGACTGGCTGTCCTTGAATCAGTTTCCTCCTTCTTGTCTAAGGTAAGGAGAGTGGATATAGGACCTGGCCAGCCCCACTCAGCCTGAGGCTCTGGCAGAGGCCAGGGGCTGGGAAGGTTCCCCTAGAAGAAAACAGTGTTCTTGGCAGGTGCTAAGACTGATTTGCCAGCAGAGCCTTTCTTAGAAACAATGAAATGGCAGTGCCGAGTCTACCAGAGTCAGAACAAAGGAATCTACTCCTACCACAAGCCCTTTCTGTTGTAGATCTGTTCTCCCCAGAGTAAGAGGTGTTGGGCCAACATGTTTGCCTGGATACCTAAAGCTGCCCCCAAACACAGTCATACTACTCAGAAAATATCCCTGCCCCTAGTGCACCCACCCATGCATCCATACAGGAAGCAGACATTCTGCCGCTGCCCAAAATGTGCACGCCACACATGATGTTTGCATATGGCACTTTATGGGACACTTTTTAAGAGATGTTTTGTTGTTTGAGTCCCTGTGAAACCCTTCGCAGTGCAGCACTTTGTTGGGATGTACGAGCAGCAGCCAGAGTGACGGAACCAGATGCAGATTGACGGAACCAGATGCAGATTGAAGAAACGACTGCCGCAGAATGTTTCCTAAAACAAAGGTTTTAAAAAACACATGGGACCCAAGCATCGAGGAGCCCAAGTGTGAGAGCACAACACCGCTTTCTTTCACTGTGTTCTTGGCATCCTCACAGTGTGTGTGATTCTCTAAGAACAAGTAGTCACGGGAGTGGAAGAGGTGCGAACTGTGCTGCTTCTGTCACTTATTAGTTCTATATCCTTAGGCAAGTGGTTTGAACTTCCTGAGCCTCAATTTCTTCATTGGTAAAATATGTCTAATAATACTTCCCCCGTAGTGTGGTCATAATCCTTGTATACAGTAAGTCAGTGAAGAAAATGTTGAACATGTAATACAACATGTTAAAGCTGTCATTTTAAAAAATCCCATTCCCCGAGGCAGGTATTCTACCTTATTATTTAGAGGGAATCATGGTCAGAAGCACCAGACTATGGTGTTGACCAGATCCTGTGATGTCTGTCACCCAGCTCAACAAATGAGGTTTCAGTGAGAATTCAGTGAGGTCCCATCAGAAATGGGAAATGGCTGGGAGGTGCCAAGTGGGTGGTGGGCAGTTGGGAGGATGACACTTTCATTAATGTTAATGTGCCCAGGATATGGAAAGAAAGTCACGGTAGCTTCCAGAGCCGAGCCCAAATATAATGCATTATCGTATGCTACATAGAAAGTGGGATAGGACCCAGGCCTGATACTGGCTAGGACCCTAAAGAAAGACATTCAAGTTCCCCATGGAGCAGAGACCACTGTTATCAGTTAGTGATTGCTGGCAAGCCACCCAGAACAGGAAGAGATGGGTCAGGAATGAGAGTAGGATTTTCAAGATTTGGGAGCCAAAGGACCTTTGGCAGCATGTAGAAAGGCAGATTTAAGAATTCTTGGGGCTAGAGTCAGGAGTGGTCTATTACACACCTGAGAGCACCTGAAAGTCCAGTGAGGCTGTCTGAGGCCTCACTCACAGAGGAAATCAACAATTAATGTTGGAGAGGTTTTAGGGATCCCTATAGGCCTTACTTAGGGGTTCTAGAGCCTGTGGTGTTACTTAAGATGGTAGGAAAAAAGCAGAGCCTGTGTCCCTCAAATAATATTTTCTCCAGAAGACAGAATTCTAAGATGTTTCCTCCCACTTCCCACACTGATCCCCGTGTACACACCCCACATAATCCCCAGGACTATGAATATGATGGGTTTTCGTCCCATCATCAGGTTATATTAATTTGGCACAGTTAGCCTTAAGATATATGATCTGGGTGAGCTGGACCTAATCATCTGAGCCTTTCAAAAGCAGAGAGCTTCTTTTACCTTGTTGCAGAAGAGAAAGTGGAGATCTGAAGCATGAGAGGGATTTCAGGCTCAACTGCTGGCTTGAAGATGGAGGGGAACGCCTGTTAAGAAATTTAGGTGGCTCTAGGAGTTGAAAGCAGCCTCTAGCTGACAGGCAGCAAGAAAACAGGAATCTCAGTCCTACAACCACAAGGAACTGAATTTTGCCAAGAATAAGAATGAGCTTGAAGTAGAGTTTTCCTCAGAGCTTCCAGATAAGAGGCCAGCCTGGTTAACACCTTCATTTTAACCTTGTGATACCCTGAGCAGGTAACGTAGCTATGCCATGCCAGATTCAAAACCTGCCTGGCCCACAGAACTGTGAGCTGATAAGTGGGTGTTATTTTAAGCTTCTAAGTTTATGGTGATTTCTTATGTAGTAAAAGAAAGTGAATACAAATCAGTAAAGAAATATGTGGTTCAGAGTTAGGGCTAGAAATGCGTCAGTCTTCATCAGATTTGTACTTTGTTTCTCCCCACATTTATTTCCTTTTTATTTTCCGTTAGCTTCTTTATACATTTTTTTTTGAAAATTCACTATCTGATTACTAGGAACCAGAAAGAATTTGACTATGCCCAAGTGCTAAAAATAAAAATTAAAAAAATAAGAAAAATATAAGGTCTGCATCCTGCATCTGCCACTTAGTTTGTCTGGTTTTGGGAAAATGACTTCACCTCCTTACATCTTAGTTCCTCATCTATAAGATAGAGATAATAATGTTTACTTACTGTATTTAAGTCAGACTCAAGTCAAATAATGTATTTCAATGTGCTTTATAAAATAGACACCTGTATATATTAATAAATAAATGTGAGCTACTATTTTTATTCAGATGGAATAACCAGCAAGATGCTCAGGGCAGCAGGTGAGCCAGAGGCAGTGAAAGTCCCAGCTTGAAAACCTAGAAACCCAATAGAGAGGAAAAAATTCGTAAGTAGAGCCCCTGAGAGAAGGCAATGGGGAATAGCTGCAAGGGCTAGTTCTCCTCTTGAGTGTGCTTTCATTATGCAAGTAAAAATGAAAAAGCAGACTGAGAAACATGCTAGACTAATTCTCAGCCTCATCGAGAACAGACTTTAAAATCCTAAGCAGACAAAAAGTAATATGACCCCCCAAATGGCCAACTAAATTGCTTAGAGAGCAAAAGAAAAAAGGAAGCCACAACAGAATACATTCTGTAATAAGGACATTACACAAAACGAATGAATGGAATCAAACACCCATAAAGCAGAGGAGAAGCAGAAGTCTTGCAGGAGATGTTATCATCGGCTAAAGATTAAATGTGCTTATGCTTAAACAATGGTGTGTGAAATGTCTTAAACAGGAAAGGAATCCTCGGAAAGAAAGGCTGTCAGCACTACGAAGCGGCATTTGGAAATTCAATCTATAATATAACAAAGAAAATTGGACAAGAGATGAGTGACAAGCACACCCAAGAAAGACAAAAACCCACAGCATTCCAACTAAGAGGATGTTTACTGAGCATCAGATTACAGTAGCTCTACAGAGAAATACTTTGGGGAAAATTCAAAAAAGGGAAAACCAGCATCAATACCCAATAACAACAAAGTGTTTTGTTTCCTGTGTCTTCCATTGTTCACTGACAATGAAGGTGCATTTTAAAAATATGAACCCAGGTAATATGAAAAAAACCCACAAATAAAAAAAGTAAAATGCCAAATATAAAGAACTAATTAAACACTTTCACAAATACACAACATTTTGTACTCCATCTGCAGATGGACAAAACTAAGAGCCATTTCCAACATGTAAGACCAGGTATCCCCATGCCACAGAGCAGATCCACGCTTAGGGTCTTGAGTTAACTTGACAATAGGGACAGGCTTGAGTACAAAGCTCAGCTCCTCCATTTGCCATTTGTAAGATGCTGGGCATGTTATCTAGCCTCTCTGAGCATCAGTTTCTTGATCTATAAAACTAAAATAATGAACACGGCATAGGGTTTTGGAGAGGATTAAATAGGATAATGTATATAAAATGGCTACCATATATAGTCCAAGCTCAAAAAATGATAATTAATTTAAAATTAATTATCTCCCCAGTTGTATAGTAAAGGAACTAACAAAATTCTCTGCAGAATTCTTTCCATCTTTAAAGTTTTGTGGTTTTGCCAATACTCAGCTTGGTGATTCCTCAAAAGGTTACATACAGAATCGCCATATAACGCAGCAATTCCACTCCTAGGCAGTTATACAAAAGACTTGAAGGCAGGAACTCAAGCAGATATTTGTACACCAGTGTTCATTACAGCATTATTTACAACACCAACAGGTGGAAAATACCCATGTCCATCAACAGATGAACGAATAAACAAAATGTGGTATGTGCATACAATGAAATCTCTTTCAGACGTAAAGGAAGTTCTGATACATGCTACCACACGAATAAACCTTAATGACATTGTTCCAGGCAAAGAAGCCAAACACAGAAGGATAAACATTGTGCAATTCCATTTACATGAAGTATCTAGAGTAGGCAAATTCATAGAGACAGAAAGTAGAGGTTACCATGAGCTAAGGAAGGAAGAATAGGGAGTTATTTCTTAATGGGTACCAAGTTTCTGTTTGGGCTGATGGAAAAGTTTTGGAGACATATAGTGGCGATAGCTGCACAACAGTATGAATGTCATTAATGCCACTAAATTCTGCACTTAAAAATTGTTAAATGGCATATTTAATGTTCTCTACATATAAAACATGTGGTTATATTTATAAAACCACAAAAAGTCTTGTAGTTCTATCTCGGACTCTTTCCCTGAAATATGATAACATCCAAATTAAAGAAATGAAAGCTACCTGCATTTTTATATTTCCTGCAGTGATTAATGTGAGCTCTAGGATCAGTTTGCTTGGGTTCAGATCTACCCTCTGTCACTTACTACCGATGCCACCTGGGGCAAGGTACTCAAAGTTTTTGAGCCTAGTTGCCTCATCTGTAAAATGGATATAATAATACCAACAACACAGAGTTGTTAAGAAGAAGCTGTAAAATGCTTACATTGTGTCTGGTACAAAGCAAGTGCATACAAAAGACAGGTTATTGTTATTCCTTGATAAGCATGCTCAAGTGGTAGTGGAAGGTAGAGGGAGTCAGACAGTAGAGTGCCAAATGACACTGGGGCAAAATTTCCTATCACCCTTGACTCTGAGTTCCTAAGATGCTCCCACTGACATGATCCGAAGGTCTTGATGCTCTGACTCTAGCCCCAGATGATCATAGACAACAAAGTACTCCTTGAAGCTCTACCCAACCTACACCATCCTTCCAACTTAAGGCAGAGATATGGCTCTAATCCATTAGTAAACAGCACACACTGCTCTTAGAATCAAGTCCAAATAGTTGAATAAGGCAAGGTGCTTTATGATCTGGCTTGTTTATGTCTTTCATCCAAACTCTCACCTCACCTCATCCTTTATGCTCCAACCTTCCTGACTGCTTACAGCTCTGCCTGGAAGGCTCCTACCTCGCCACTTCACCTGGCCATCCCTTCTCCATCTTTAGGGTCTTCACTTGGATATCATCTCTTCCAGGCAGGTTTCTCTGACTCACCTGAGCTGAGTTAGATGCTCCTATGTGCTTGCATAATGCTGTCTTCTACTCTCCATCATTGCATACTGGTGTTAATGTCCATTTTCGTGTGTCTCTCCAACAAGACTACAAGCAACTTGCACTGTTAGCCATTTCATCTCCAGTATCTAGCCTGCAGTGCCTGGCTCATAGAAACACCTGTTAGTTGTATATGAATAAACCTGAATGTATGGAAGAATAGATGGATGGATAACCTGGTATTGGTTCTATAAGTGGGATCAGGTTTTGAGATGGCAGTGTCAGCTCTTTTGCCTCCTTCAGACCTTTATCAGACTGTTAGGGAAATCTTGACATTGTGTCAATATTAATGGGGAATAGTAACTGACAGCATAGGTCCCAAACAAGACAGGCAGGGTATCTGCTAATTTTTTAGGACCTTTGCTGAACCCAACCATCCGCTTTCAAATAGATTTATATACAAGGTTCCTTACCCTCTACCATCCAAACCTATCTGGTTCTTACCTTTCCTACTGCTGCTGATTAAGGCATCACCTGAGCTGCTGAAATGTAAAATCCCTGTCCTTTTTGTCTCTTTCTGTAGCCCCAAATCACTATGGTCCCTCAGTCCAGTAATTTGACTTCCTATCTACACCCACTTTTCTATTCCTACTGCTACTATTACAAAGTGCTTTGTATAGAAACAAAGCTCTATTAAAGAATAAGTTTCCTCCACATTGTGAAATCATCAAGGACAGCTGGGTAATGTAACATCATTTAATACATAATACAGACCCAGGCTAGCCTCCTGTTTCTTTAGCATCTCTAGGAAACCAGCAGTGTTAGACTAGTCAGATTTTCATAGCAGATACAGAACCAATTTTAAATGGCCTGGCATGAGGCATTGACCTAACACTGCTTCTTTTTAAATCTTTCCAATACTAAGAAAACTAATTTTGCTGGTGCATGTGTCTCTGCCATAGGAAACAGGAAGGCCAGCCTTTCTCCTTTGAACGAGGGGCATTGTTTTATTGTCTTTGTCAAGAGAGGTCTTAAGGAGCAATTGAATTTGTAGTTCAGCTATTGCCAGAAGGAACATTAATAATGTTAATTATGCCATAATTAAATCATAGAAACAAGTAATCATTCATCCACATTTAAAAGGGCAGTTTTAGACAATCTTCTGCAACTAGTTAAATTGAATTATTCTACTATTTAAGTTACTTTTTCACACTTTTACTTATTTGTGGTATCTAATAGAAGCCTTCTTCAGAAAAAAACCAACAGAACAGTAGAGAAGTTCTCTTTGAGAGGGTATATACAGGTGGGAATGTCAAGGCCAATGACTTGTCAGACTAAAGTCACATTTTCATAAATAGTTTGGACTAGAATTCTTAGCCCTCTCTATCAGTATTGTGCTCTGGGAAGAACAGTGGCTTTGAAGTCAGGCTACTTGGATAGGGCCTTTAATTTTCTAATTTTCTAAGCCTCTGTTTTCTCATCTGAAAAATGTGGACAATATTTTCAAACAGTGCCTAGCATATAATTAAACTATTATTCCTACTCCACCCAGCCAGGGATGTTTTATGTAGATACGTATCACGTAAGTGTAGGACCTGAAGTGGTCAGTCTGTCTGGTCGGGATTACAAATTGAGGTCTTAACTTTCCAACACACAATGACACATTAATTTCTTTGCTATCTTGTACCTAAAGCTTACAGCTCTCATAAACACTGGAAAAATCTGTATTGTTTAGGGGATTTCCTCATTATTTACAGGTATTTAGCATGTGACTAGTGATTGTTAAAGAATCTGGTATTTGAGAGAATTGCACATAAATTAGCCATCAAAGAATCTCCAAGTTCTAATCATGATTTTAGGTCTTAAAGGAAGCACAGCATCATGTTTTTACAGCCTTATAGAGATGATTTAACAAGTATCAGGTTAGTATGTAAGGGCATCTGCTCTTATTTAAGAACAATATGACAACAAAGTATCTGAATGACTCTTCTGTGTCTCATAAAACCTGGGTTAGATATTTTCCACGTTGTTGTTCAATTCCCTTTATTAAAGGCTCATGCAATCAATTCCTACTTAAGTTGTCTGCAGCTGAATTTTATTCATCTTATTGTCAGGAAACAAAAACTATGCAATCCAACATGTTTAGTTTTTGCTTTGGCTGCCAGAAAGCTTACAGTCAGTTTATTGCCCACATGTGCCAATCAGTTTAATTTCAGTGCCTCATTGCCTACTCTCTCTTGTTCCTTCAGATGTAGTCTGCAGAACTTTACTGCTAATTATCTTATCTTGCCCTATGTCTTAATCTTGAGTCCTTTCTAAAGTAGGAGGCAGGACAATTTTTAAACCTCAAATGAAGAAAGTTAAATTAATTAAACAATAGCAACAACAACAAAAATACTGGATCAGCATTATAAGCAAACATAAGTAAATCACTGTATAGATATTTAGAAAGACTTAACAGTAAAAACTAAAAATAATAATAATAATAGGGATTTTGTTTGTTTTCAGACAGAGTCTCACTCTGTTATTCAGGCTGGAGCACAGTGCCACAATCACTGTTCACTGCAGCCTTGACCTCTCAGGCTCAAGTGGTCCTCCCTCCTCAGCCTGCCGAATAGCTGGGGCTACTGATGCATGCCACCACGCGCTACTAATTTTTGTAGAGACAGGGTTTCGCCATGTTGCCCAGGCTGGTCTCGAACTCCTGGACTCAAGAGATCCACCCACATCAGCCACCCAAAGTGCTAGGATTACAGGCATGCGCCTAGCATATAATTAAACTATTATTCCAGCTTCACCCAACTAGGATATTTTATATAGATACATATCACACACGTGTATAAGAGCAAAGAAATCAAATCTAGAGTCAGACCTAGATTCAAATCTAGGTTTGAATCTTAACTCCACCCTTTACTAGTTGTATGTCCTTGGGAAAGTTATTTATCTTCTTGCTGCCTCTGGTTCATCGTCCCCAAACTGCAGATAAAAACAACCTCAATTAATTTTGTTTAGAGGATTAATGAGACATTGAGGATATGGTAAGCTCTCAATAAATACTGACTTTTACTCTTAAAACTTCCTTTTCCTCATTTATGATAACAATGTATCCTGACAATGTTTAGAAGTCCAGTATTCAAAAGTTGAATAGTAGACTTACCGATTTTAAGGTGGGATGAGGTATCCTCCCCAAATGCAAAATATTGGAAAATCCTTAATTTTGCTTCCTGTAGAGACTGCCTTACTCAAACTTTAGTAACCTAGAGCATATAAAAATCTTTAATAGGCACAACTAGCCAGGGTAGAAACTGCTGCGATTATGGGAGACGGGCTTGAGGCTTCTCCTTAAGGTAAGGTCCTAAGGTAATCCTTAGGACCAGGGGAGTAAAGCTATGCAGCCTCTTCCCTTACCCTCTGTAGGACATTCCGATACACAGGGATTGGGGGCAGAGGAAGGAGATCTCCCTTCCTTATTTCGGGAAAAAAACACCAAATGAAGACTTAGTCTGCTCTTCCCCACAAGCTTACCCTTGAGCAAGGCCCTCCACTCAGTGGCCAGCTTTCTCTATATACGTGATCAGAGAAGAGGGGGCCTAGCAGGAGGATACCAGCTTAAGATGCTGAGCCCATGTGGTGAGCAAGCCCCAGACACCCTGGCAGTCAAGAGATGGGTTTATGGGTTGGGGGAGAGGTTGAGGGCGGAGACATCTGCTGTCTTAGAAGTCCAG
Organism: Mandrillus leucophaeus; assembly: GCF_000951045.1. Lineage (NCBI taxonomy): Eukaryota > Metazoa > Chordata > Mammalia > Primates > Cercopithecidae > Mandrillus > Mandrillus leucophaeus. The sequence continues at coordinate 5,090,063 of NW_012101576.1, forward strand.
TCTTGGCTCTCAACCATCAATCTCCCAGAGCAGCATCAATCCCCTCATCCCCAGCAGCAGCAACAAATGGACAACAGCACCACCCTCTTTTGGCTCAAAATCATCAGCAATCAGATGACATAGCAAAAAAACAAATAAGCATGTGAATTCTTATGTTCCAGACATTGTGCTTCGTGGTTTACATGGAAATCTTACTTAATATACTATGTTATTTTAAAAAATGTGGAAAGTATGAAAGCTAGATTTCTGCAAGTTGAGTTTTTTTATTCTTAGTTTATATTGCGATTTTATTACATCCTTATTTAGAGGAGTCACAATAAATAATAGCTTAATCATGTTTTTAAAATATCTGTTCATGTGTGTTTTTAAATATTCACTCAAGGAAATGGAATCAAAATCCTTTTAAAAAGGGCTTTTTAGACTGAGTTAGGTGCCTACCAGGTCTAGTTACCACATAATTAGAGGCTGCAGTATCCAATACAGTAAACACTAGCTACCATATGGCTATTCAGCACTTGAAATATGGCTAGTTCCATTGTGGTACTAAATTTTTTTATTTTACGTAATTGTAATTAATTTACATTTAAAAGCTGAAACTGCGTAAAGTAGTTTTCCAATAACATAGCTTGATCCCTTTGTAGGTTACCATTTCACTTTATTTCTCATGTAAGATGTTATTGTATTATAGTGTATATGTAAAGCTCATGCATTGTTTCTAGTACTACATGTAAATGCATCATTAATTTAGTTCATGTCCACATACTGATCTAGTTTAAATAATTTTTTGCTATATAGTGATGTAACATTATAATACGTTTATTTGAATCTTTTATGTAGACAGCACAATTAGAGTGACACCTATATAAATCATAGCAGGTAATGAAATGAAAATATTATTGTAATTGTAACATTTAAATTATTTTTCTAGTTAAAAAATAAGTATGGATAAATTTTAAAATTCAAAATGAAGGCATGTTGCAGATGCAGAATTGCGTAGAGGTGCAGAAGCTAGTACTACGATGGGAACTGAAAAAAAAAGAGAGAAAGAGAGGACACTGGAAAAAGGACATTGCAAATTTCACAATGAATAGCATTGCAATTTGCTAATGTGCAAAATGAGAAAGCTGCTGTATAAAATTTATTTAAGTATAATAAAGTACAAAAATATTGAGATGTTTTTGGCAACCATATAGTAAATTTGATAAATTTTCTCTCAACATTCAAAAAAGAACCAATGGAATTTATTACCTGAAATTAGAATTAAATATCCAAGAAAAAATTAAGACTTTTTACAGATCCCAGCTTGTCACTTTGGCCAAATATATTTTTGCTTTGGTTCTTATATATACATATACACACACACATGTTTTAGATGGAAAGATAATAAAAGAAACTATTTCAGTTATATAATTTTTTAAGAAAATTATGAGATAAAGACAAAAAAAGATATTTCGCAAAAGTAAGAAATTCAACTAAGCCACAAAAAAATCGCTTATAAAATACAAGATCTCTTTAATTACAACAGAGATCAGCTGATTCAAAATCTAAAAAACTGCAACTTTTGTGGTGGTTGTTTTTAGCTTTTGATAAATCATGAGATATAAAATACACTGCCCAATTAGTGCTTTGGGTATATTTTGTCCCTAACAACTTATTAAATTACTAATAATTGTTGTCTATTCGTGGCCTAAAATATCAAACTCATGGCATGAGTATTTTTCAATATTTTACATCTATTGAAGAATTTCAGCTAGTTATTAAAAAATTAGCTTCTAACACAACAAACAGTTTTCCATCTATGTTATGCTAAAAATCAGACTTACTGGAAGTTTTTTAAAGGGACTGATGTTTTCTTTATTTCTTTGTTTCACTATATGATACATCTTAAAAATATTTATGCTCATTTTCTGAAGTGAACTCCATGAAATGTGTCCTGGATACATTGTTAAAATCATTCAGCGCATACATGCAAGTGCAATGAATCATCACAAGTTTATAGAACTGTTGAAAGAAATAGAAGACAATGAGTTTAATGACCTCATGCCTTCTTTGACAGTGCTCTTTGGTTGAGTCGTGAAAGAATTTTACAAAGATTTACTATACTGTTCATTCTAATTCAATATTTTTTGAAAATAAAGAAAAATTGCCAAATATTCAGAAATCAAAGACAAAAGATGGCAATGTGATTTAAGTTTTCACACTGATATCACACTGCATATAAATGAGCTAAACTTGAAACTCCAAGGAAAGGTAATGCTTATCTATGACCTCTCTGGACAGATACAAGATTTTAAAATGAAATAAAAACTTTTCATAATTTAATCAATAATAACGATCTTTATCATTTTCTTGTGAGTCAATATGCAGAAGACTATAATTGTAATGGATAGCATTACTTAAATTGGCTACCAAAACTGTAAGAAACACTGTGAAGAACTCATTGTGGATACTTATAGAGTTGCTTTTCAGTCTATCAATATCATTTTGAAGTCAATATTAATAATGCCGAGTTCGCACAAGAGTTAATAAATTAACCTTGATGGTTTTGAAACTGATAGCTTTTGCTTTAAATAGAGTTTAAAGTAATTATGATTAAAAGAAAAAAAGCTGGACCAGTTTTGTACATATGGACGCAAATATTAAAGGAGAATGATTTTTCAGTTAACGGAAAACATTTTAAGTATATTTGGAACACCTTATGTATGTGAATATAGTTTTCCAACTGTAAATTTTATAAAATCATACACTTCAACTCAATTATTTCCCGTAAAAATTGAGCATCTGCATTTGGTGAGCTGTAAGTCTCAAGTACATTTAGTAAGGAGAAATAAATCTAAAATATCTCAATATTTTTTAGATTGATTACACATTGAAATACAATATTTTGAGTGTATTAAGTTATATAAAGTTATATTATTAAAATTAATTTGTCTTTTTTTAACTTTTTTTTTTTTTTTAAAGAAAGGGTTTCACTCTGAGACTCTGAGACAGAGTCGCCCAGGCTGGAGTGCAGTGGCAGTGATTTCAGCTCACTGCAACTTCCACCTCCCAGGTTCAAGTGATTCTTTCACCTCAGCCTTCTGTATCTCAGTAGCT
>NW_012101576.1:5094118-5097995 GCF_000951045.1 Mandrillus leucophaeus
GCGCCTGGCCTCCTCTTCTAACTATGAAAGAAAAAGAAAGAGGAAGGTCACTTCTGAGAGCTTAAAGCCAGATTTCCTCTGAAAGTCTAGCCGGCCAGTTAAAATGCGTCAGAGTCTATTCATGGCAGCAAAGAGTAAAACAGAATGCCCTTTCTCTAGTAAGGGTATGTAAATAACCACCGGGCTTCTGACCCCAGAACTATCAGAAGTCCTGAAGCAGAGAAAGAAAGAGACTCTAGTTTCTGAAACTCTGAAAAGCTAGGACTTCGTGGCACTGGACACTTAAAAGATTGTTTTTACAAAATAGGAAAAACAGAGTTAGGTAAAGAAATGGTTAGAACTAAAGTTGAAGTTTAATGGGAGGTAGATACAGGAAGTTTGCACTTCCCTGTTTGTATTTCTTTATATTTCGCTCTAAAATACATAAGCATTATAAACAATGGTAAGTAACTAATAGCGACCTAAAAATTGATATTCTTATTTTAATCTTATTTAATTTAATTCTTATTTAATTAAAACCACGTTTTGGGAGAATATCAACATAAATGACCAGATTCCTATTTTGTCTTGCTGGTTATGGTTGGGGAAAGCTTTTGTTTGGAGAGGGGAGTGCTGTGGAGAAATAACCCAGTTACCTAGTGGCAGATACAAGGCATCCAGACATGGAAACTGGGAGGAAACAAACACTTTCCGGAGCGAGCTTACAAGCTCAGCCTTGGTGCTCCGTCTGCGTCATAAGTGGCTCCCTGCCTCCAGTGCCTGGCGCCGTGCCTGGCACCACGTGGGCGGCCAGCATCATTTGTTGGACTGAATTGTAAAATGACGTCATTTCCACAAAGGGATTTGTTGTCTGATCAGAAGACAGAATGCAAACCATAAGAAAATAAATATAATAATTTGTCTTCCTTTTTGTGTTTTTGTATTTTTTTGGTATATATTTTGTTAATTAAAATTTTTTTCACCCGGTATGTTTTAGACAAGACAGTAGAGGCACAGAACACAATATAGATAACTCTCACTGCCTGAATTCTCACTCTACAAATATTCCCTGTAATGGCTTGCATCCATTTTTATCCCACATGCAGTACCCTAATTGAAAACCTATAAAATATCTGCATGCTGGGGCCAGTGAAAACTTATAATTTGAACACAAGTTTGGGCAGGAGGGCATAGGGTGCCCTGCAGTCGGATCTAGCTGCTTTGCCTGCAAGATGGCTTCTATCTTGTTGCATTCCTTGTTGTGCTGTTTAAACCCGTGTGTTATCATCGTCATCTTCGCCACATTGTTAAGTGAAAACGTTTTCTAAAGAAGTGGAAAAGTCTGTGAAGAAAGTATAGGAACCAAAAAACCTAATCACTAAAAAGAAGATTGAGAGTGAAAAAGCGTTTTGAGAAAGGATAATAAATAAAAAAAAGTATAAGCAGGTAAAAGGACAACCTAATTTGTATTAGATATTAAAAAATGGTATTTTTGAACGTAGTATTTGTCTATACTCACTAATTAGAACTAATGAGAACTAAATGTAATTGGCATTTTAAATACTTTATACCTTTCAGAAACCTTTATGGATTATTACATAGATTTATGATAGTGTTTAAGTGAAATTTGGGGAAATTTCTTGGGGTTTTAAAAAATGCATTTTTATTTTTTATTTACAGTAATTATTGCTTCTTTGATTTTCTTATGTTAAAATTAAAAAGAGTACTAAATTTTTTTAAAAAATGAAATATAGGCTCTAGTTATCTAAAATTTCAAAATCTAAAACATTTTCCAGAATAAACTGGATTTGAACGTCTCAGGATGCCTGAGGTCACAGACTGAAAGCAGAATTAAATGGTGTTATGAGCAAATGTTCTTTTTCACATCTAGAAAGGCCTTTTAACTACAAAGAATTTAATTTTTTTGTTGTTGCTACTTAGAAATATTTGGCAAGCAAATGACTCTAGATAATGTGTCTAAGAGAACTTCAAAGAGTCCTCTGATACTGAAGTAAAGTTTGAATCCTAAATCAAATTTTAAAAAAACAACGCATACATTTGAAATAGTTGAGACCTTTACAAATTACCTTTCTCCAAAAAGAAAAAAAAAAAATGAATGTGAAAGCCACAGTTGGTCCATGGACTATTACAGTTGTTCCTAGCTGGTTTCTCTATCTCTGGTTGTCCCTGTCCCTCCTTGTCTCCATGGTCAATATATAAATCTCTCAGAATTCTCTGGTGAAACAGTATTTGATCATAACAGCTTCAGGTTCAGGAAATATTAACTCTCCATTTTGTGTGTGTGTCAAATTAAAATATCTCCTTCCAATGATCCAATTCCTGCCGTGTTTCCAAGCCTCCTTTGACTATAACCTGTAGGCGTGCCCTTCCTTATATGTTACTTTGTGGTTCTCCAAAATCTTGTGTTGGCAGACCCTTTTGTGCTCAACTAGGGACACTGCTCAAATCTGCTTTATTCTGTTCAATTAGCTAGTCCTCTTGGACACATGTACAATAGGGACAGATCCCTCTACACCTTCAAGCACAGGGTACACATAGGGTTAAATACTGCTTGTAAAATGAATGAATCAGTATAACATTATCTGCCTAAGTAACCATTGCCAGTCCTGAGAGACATCCATCCTTTTAAATACAAAGCTGAGCTCTCAAAATGTAAAAGAAATCCCTAAAGGAATAAGAAATCAGATTTATAAATCCGTGCTCCATGCCAAGCTGTCCAGAGGAATTTTTTCAGTTGGTCAAATAGAAGTTTTGATTTAAACCATAATAAAGAGGAAAAGAAATAAGGCCTTTTTTCTGTGGGACCTGAACCAAGACCTCTGGAGAGCACTGTTGGTGGAACCACAGGGCCACACTTCCTGAAGAACCATGCTTACTCACCGAAGGAGAATCAGAAAAAATGCATGCTACTTCTGGATGCATACAAGGATTATTTTATCATTTACTGTTATCCCTTTCTGAAACCCCACTAAAATGGGAGCAAAGAAAACTTTTAATTCACAGGAATAAAGAGGTGCAGGAGAAAATCAGTAATGGTAAAATACTGGAAGCTTAAAAACATATCAAAGAGCAGCAACTGACTTAGAAGAACTCTACAAGGATGAATCCTAATCCTATACTGGGGAAATTAAAAACAAAACAAAACAAAACAAAACAAAACAGACTTTTAATTTTAAAATCTCCCAAAAGCTTAGAACTGGCAGGAGGAACCTCTAGGAAATGAAGGTAAAGTTAAAAATGAAATAATTGATTGCAAGTCATTTTAAGAAGCAGTTAATCTCCACATTTCCACCTCCCTCCTACTTGTTCCTCCTCCTATACCATAGGTAACTGTCCCTTCCCAAATGCAGAAAAGTGACCAGAGATTTAGTCACTGAAGGATGTAAGACAATCACGAGACTTCCAGACATCAGGCCCTGCTTAGGACAGGTGCATAATTCTGAAAACAGAGCATCAATTGAATGCTGAGATCCTTAGCCTGTTCTCTCACTAGTTCCCAGGACGTATGCAGCTAGTACTAAACATCCCAGACAGGAGAATGGAAGACTTCCTGGAGCCTCTGACAAACACAAGAGGAAGATCCAAAGCTACTGATGCCAAGGAGTTCCCCAAAGATATGTCTCAGCCGCAACCCAAACCCTCACTCTCAGAGCTTCCAATCAGGTCACTGGTGCTCCCATAGCCAGTAAATATGAACAGACACTCAAGGGCCATTAGATATCAAAGAAAGCCTCTATCATGATGCATCTAAACCAAATCAAACAAACAAAAACCATGTAAACAGTGTGGTAAAGCAACTTAGAAAAAATGGAGACTATGCAGGAAGAAAAAAACATTTTTTAAAAGAACTATCATTAATATTCTCACAGAGATGTGG
>NW_012101576.1:5101870-5106721 GCF_000951045.1 Mandrillus leucophaeus
AAAAAATCAGGAAGTGGTAATGTAAGCATGTTTTTAAAAGAAATATGGAGGTAAATGCCAAAAATGTTTGTAAAAAGAGAGGAATGTGGTTGATGTAGACAGGGGTAATTAGAAGGTATGCTTTTTTTTTCTTTTTCTGCTTTTTTTGCCTTTTATTTTTAATAATCAGCTCTGTGAAAAATAGGAGTCTTTAAACTACATAGGGATGTATTTTTATAAAATCTGTGTCTGTTTATATGCACACATGGATATGCACACATACACATATATGTATATATATTTTACAAATGTGTGTGTATGTGCAATTTAATTGTTTATTTCCACTTTTATTTCTGTCAGTTTATATAAAGATAAATCACAAGAAAATTTTTCTTTTTGCATCTGGACTTCGGGGGTGTGGTGGAGTAGGGACAAAAAAAAGTACCCCTAGAACTCTTAACTATAGGCTGACCTCATAAGGGTGGGGGTTAAAAATTCTTATTTTAGAAGATTTTGTTTACTGATGTATTGTGTGCTACCATGACAGTGTTGGCATATAGTAAGCACTCAATAAATATTTGCTGATGAAAAACGAATGAAAATAGATCTCAATTAACAGAATACAATATCATGTAAGACAAAAGGGAAAATCCTTGAATGTTTGAAAAAAAATGGAGGTATTAATTTTGGACTTCGTTAAGATTAATATACTGCTAAAAGTTTAAGTCTAACCTCTCAAATAATTGAAATAGAACACTGAACTTCCAAATTACTGTAAGAGGAAAAAAATTGAATTAAGAAAAATGACCTATCTAAAAAAACAAAAATAAAGAAAGAAGAGTGTTTAAAAGTAAGACAAATAGGAAACATGAAATACAATGGTAGAAATAAATCTAAATGAATAAATAATTATAATAATTGCAAGTAGACTAAAAACTTACCAATTGAAGGACAGAGATGATTAAAACAAAAAGTCAGCTTTATACTGTTTACAAAAGACACATCTTAAATGTAAAGACACAAGATGCAGAAATGTCAAAAGTAAGAGGCAAGTTAGTAATTCAGGCAAATATTAATAGAAAAAAACTCATGTATTTATATTAATATCAAACAAGAAAGACTAATGCAAAAAGCTTACTGAAGATTAAGATAATTAAATATTGTTTTAATTCTATCCTATTCTATACCTAATAATATAGTTTCAAACATATAAAGCAAAAATTGACAGAACTATGAAAAGAAAACATCAAAAATCTCCATACTTAGTGAAACATCTTAATGCAATCACCACAACAATATTAAATTAATAGATTAAGCAATCAACTACCAGTAGATTTAAATGATATTATCAACATTTATTCCAGTAGCCATATATAGTACTCTGAATCTACCAATTGGCAAATGTACACCTGCTCAAGTAAAGCAACACTTATGAACATGTATTATTAGGTCATTAAACAAGTCTCTGTAAGTAGGAAAGTTGTCATATCATAGATACTATCTATTCTGACCAAAATGGAACTAAGTGGTTTTTTTTAAAAAGATAACAAACCCAAGATTTTTGAAAATTTAAAAATGCTTCTAAAAAATCCATGTACTGAAGAATAAATCAAGGTGGAAATCGGAAAAAACATAAGCTTAAATGATAGTAAAATACTACATATCCAATTATGTGTAACACAGAAAAGGTGATATTAGTGATGATTTTGCAGACTTAAATATTTATATTAGAAAATAAAAAAGAATGGAAATGAATACGTTAAATGTCTTAAGAAATTGCAAAAAGAACAACAGAATACACACAGAGAACAAAGTCAAAAGTTGATGTTTTGAGATTTTAAAGACTGACACTTCGTAACTAGATTGATTTTGTAGCAGGACGAGCCTTGGACAAAACTCCTTAGACACCGGGTTGAAGAAGGAAGTGACTTTATTCGGCCGGGACCTTTGGCAGACTTGCATCCCAAAAACCAAGCTCCCTGAGAGAGAAATGCCTGTCCCTTACAGCTCTAAGGGGGTCCATGTGAAAGGGTCGTGAGCTATTGAGCAAGCATGGGGTACGTGGCTGGGGCTGCATGCATTGGTAATCAAGACAGAACAGAACAGAACAGAAAGTTTCACAATGCTTTCTCATGCTTTCACAATGCTTTCACAATACCTGGAATCTATAGATAATATAAGCAGTTACGTCAGGGGTTGATTTTTTAACTACCAGACCAGGCCTGGGGTGCAGCACCGGGCTGTCTGACTGTTGATCTCATTTTTGCCTTTCTTTAACTTTTACTTCCTCTTTCTTTTTCTGAGGTATGAGGCAATAAGAGAGGTGGTCTCCTTCCTTTAATTTTTTTAAAAAAGAAAGAAGGAAAATAATGAATATTGGAATTTTAAAATCACTCATAATTATAGACATAGAAGATAGTTTTAAATATCGAGACTATTGAACAATTACATATGTTAAAGTTTGAAAACTTCTGTCAAAGAGAAAATATTGCACATCAAACTGACTAAAAAATAAACAGAAAATCTGCATATTGCTATAATTATTAAATAAGTTGAATAAGGATAAAAATTTACCCACACAGATACATTCTCACCTAAGACTCAGACATTTTAGTGGTGAGTTCTGTAAAACAGTCAAGAAACAAGTAATTCCAATATATATAAATACCTCCAGATAATAGACAAAGAAGAAATACTAACCACTTATTTTACCAGGCGAATAGAAGTTTGAAGCAAAAGCATACTAGGACAGTAAGAAAGAAAAATCACATATCAACCCATTAATAAGCAGAGATACAGAATTCAAGACAAAATACTAGAAAATCGGCCAGGTGTAGTGGCTCACGTCTGTAATCCCAGCACTCTGGGAGGCCAAGGTGGGTGGATCACCTGAGGCCAGGAGTTCGAGACCAGTCTGGCCAACAAGGTGAGACCCTGTTTCTACTAAAAATGCAAAAATTAGCCAGGGATAGTGGTGCACACCTGTAGTCCCAGCTTCTCAGGAGGCTGAGGCAGGAGAATACCTTGAACACAGGAGGTGGAGATTGCAGTGAGCTGAGATGGTGCCACTGCACTCCAGCTTGGGTGACAGAGCGAGATTCTGTCTCAAAAAGAAAAAAAAAAAAAGCCTAGAAAATCAAAGCCAGCAATGTATTAAATCTTTCTCTCTCCCCCCTCTCTCACACATACACAAAATTGAAAAAATGTACTACCATCATTTTCTATACTAACCAATTAAAGAAAAAACTATGATTACCACTATAGATTCTAGAAAAAATTTAACAAAGGTTAACACTGGTTCATGTTAAAAAGAGTATTGTATTAATTAGAATTACAATCATCTGCACATGACAGAAATCTCCTTCAAACATCAAGAGAAAAAAAAATCATTTCTTTCTCGTGCATGTGGCATTCAAAGGCTAACAACAGTGATGGTATAGTGATTCTATGGCATCATCAGGGACCTAGGCTTCTCTCTAGTTGGCCATCACAATGTTTGGCTTCAATTTCATGGTCCAAGACAGCCATCATACATCTGCTTCCCATCCCTCCTGTGGCAGTTCCTATTTTCCAAATATGGCCACAGCAATATCTCTCATCCTGAATGTTCTTCTGCAATGTGACCTTTCCATTCTCCCACCAAAGAATGGAGTTATTTCTCTACTCCCATGAATACTGAAAGATTTTCTGCCTTGACCAATAAAGTGTGCAGAAATGACACTGTGCCGATTCCAGGCGTATCCCTTAACTGGACTCATGGCTCCTGCTTCCTTCCTCCTAGCAACCAGGCTCAAGCTGACTATTCTGAGACCACCATGCTGTGGGAAAAGCCCAAGCTCCATAGAAAGGCCCTGGAGGAAGAGAAGTCACGTGAAAAGAAATCAAGGAGCACAGAGGTGCCAGACGTAAGAGTGAAGAAGTCATCCTGGAAGTGGACGCCCCAGCCATAGCTATCTCAGTTGACACCATGTGGATCAGAGATAAACCATCCAGCCAGACCCTTTCTGAATTCCTGATCTGTGAAACTATGAGCAAAGTTAAATGTTTGTTTTGAGCCTCTGAGGTTATGCAGTTTCCTTCATAGCAATATATAACCTGAACATCTCTCTTTTAAGGAGTCTTCCCAGACATCTCACACAAAACTTGGCTTTAATTTTCTTGGCCCAAACTTAGTTACATGGCCACACTTAACAATAAGTAAGTCTGGGAATTGCAGTCTTTTCCCTGGGCTGCAATGTTCTCAACTAAAAATCAGGGTTCTATTACCAAGGGGGAAGGGAAGAATAGGTAAGAGAATTGAAAACAGCAGTCAGTCTCCAACAAAATTTATGTCTAATCCAGTGAGTCTCAAAATGTGGTCCCTGGGCCAGCAGTATCAGTAGCACCTGGAAATTTGTTAGAAATGAAAATTCTCTGATTCTACCTGAGACCTACCGAATCAGGAATCATGGGGCTGGGATCCAGCAATCTGTGATTGTTGTGATTCACTGGTCAAGGAAATTCTGATACACACAGAAGTTTGAGAACCATTGGTCTAAACTTAAAGGAAATGATTCTTCCTGGTGAAATGTCGGAAACATTTCCTTTAAAATCAGGAACAGACCAAAGATATCCAGATTCATTGCTTCTATTTAACATCATGCTTTCTGTTCTGGCCAGTGCAGCAAGAAAACAAAAAGAAATAAATAAATGTAAAAGAAAAGACAAAACTGTCATATTCACTGTTGATTTGATTTTGTAGATTTAAAATAAATTCAAGTTCCAAGTTACTGATTGTATGAATGTACAAAAATTGGTTTCTTCCTATACGGCACAACAAATTTTTTAGATACCATTGGTAATGGCAAGCAGTAGTTACCCAGGAATGAATCT
>NW_012101576.1:5106771-5109425 GCF_000951045.1 Mandrillus leucophaeus
TTAGAGCTCCAGAATGAAAGGATGGAGGATATGGGGCAAAGGAAATATTTGCAGAGATAACTGCTGAGACTTTTCCAGACCTGATCAATAGCAACAACCACACCAAAGAACAATTTGTGAATTTAGCTTTACTGAAACTGAGCATATTCACTTGTCAACAACTCAGCAATCTTACCTCTAGGTATGTATATACCATAAATAATTTCTTGCATATGTGTATGTGGTAACATGTACAAGAATGTTCATTATGTCAGTGTTTGTAATTGAAAAATACTGGAAATATCAATAGGTGAGAAATAAATAAATTATGTTATATCCACATAATGGAATGCCACGCATCAGTAAAAATGAATAAACTGGAGTTACATGTGTCAGCAAAAATCAATTTCACAAACACATTGAGGAATAAAACCAAGTTGCAGAATATACAGTATGATGTCATTTATTTAAAATATACAAAAGTGTAAGACAATGTATATATCCCTTAGAGATAAGTGCAAATATACGTTTTGTATAAAGAAATGCTCAGGAACAATAAACAGCAAACTCTGGATGAGGATTCCCTTTGAAGATATTGGGGAGGGGAGAAGTCATGATCAGAAATGAGAGCCAAAGGATTCTTCACTTCTTTTGGTAATGTTGCATTTCTTAAGGTGAATGGAGGATTCATAAGTACTTTACATTGCTCTTTATAGCCTTTTTTATGCCCAAAGTATTTCAAAATACATTTTTTAAGCAGCTAAAAGACCTTTGAGACATAACTGAGAATGTCCAAGCATTGAGGCTATTTTAACTGAAATGCTATTATTATAATAGTTTCTGGAGACATTCAAAGATACATAAAATTCAGTTTATCCACCTGTTGTTCTTGACGCTTAATCTTCCTCTCTCTCCTGGAATACACTGAATTTCCTCTAGACTAGCAATATAATACACCTTCAATGACATGTATTTTCTTTTTCCTCTCAACTTTCATCTTCTCAGCTTAGAAACATATTTTAAGTCTCCGCTAGCCTTAACAAATAAATAAGCAACACCTGTTGCTTATACACTTGTGACTTTTTTGCTTCCCTTCTCACCCAGGTTCTTGGAGGAACAGCCCAGGCTTCCTATGTCTAACCCATCACTTCTACTCACTCTGCAAAACACTATAATCTGACTCCTGTCCACTTGACTGGAAGGGCCCATTTTAAGGTGTTAACATCGCATTGCAAGTCAAATTCAAAGTAATTTTTCAGCTTCATAGACACCTACTGTATTTGACACTGTTGATCTCTCCTTTCTTCTTGAAGTTCCTTCATCCCTTCATCCCTTGGGTTCTGTGATACTCTTTTCTTCTTCTCTGCACACCTGTCTATTGCTCTTCTGTATTGTCATCATCTCTGAGTTGTCACCTTTGACATAAATCATGTGACCAAACACAGATAAGCGTGTTTCTGACTCTGTTCTGTTCCATTCATCAGTTTGTCTATCCTCATTCCAAAACCACACTACCTTAGTTACTACCTCTATGATAGATCTTGATTTATAAAAATATAAATATAAGCGTTGTTCTCTTCAAGATTGGCTTGGCTATTATTGGCTCTTTGAATTTACATAAAATTTTAGAAAATTTCTTTCTTTTTACTTTTCTAAGAGACAGAGAGAGTGTCTCACTATATTGCCCAGGCTGGTCTTGAGCTCCCGGCCTCAAGAAATTCTACTGCCTTGGCCTCCCAGTGCTGGGATTACAGGTGTGAGCCACTGCACCCATCCTAGAAAATTGATTTTTTAAAAGTATTTTTCCCTAGATTTGTCCCCAACATTTTTTGGAAATTTAAAAAATTCCAAAGTCTGAGAATATCTAACCTAGTTATTCTTACTCATTTTGAGACTCAATTAGGGGCGGCTTCCTCAGAAACCTCTCCGTCTGCCTCACAACAGGTTGTTTAGGTTCCCATCTTACACTTACCACTTATTGCCCTTGTAACTACCTTGTAATTATCACTGCACATTTTCCTTGAGAGATCTTTCTGGAAATAATAACAACAATAATCATTATTACTTATGTGGTATAATTACTTCTATTCAATATCTTCCACAGCCCCTATGCAGTAGATATTAATAAACTAATAGATTAGAGTACTGAGATATAGAAAGATAAACCACTTGAGATCACACAACTGAGTAAGTTTTAAAGTTAGAATTCAAACCCAGTTCTGTCTGATTCCAAAGCCTGATTTTTTTCCCACTATGTAATCTCCCTCTGCTAATGATGTAATACTTAATCGTGGAATTTAAATTTAATTTGTTAGAGATTTGATGCTTACTTTTTCTTTTTGAGATAGTGTCTTGCTCTGTCACTCAGGCTGAAGTGCAGTGGTCTGATCATAGCTCAACGTAACCTCAAAATCTCAGCTAATTTTATTTTTGTAGAGACAGGATCTTGCTATGTTGCCCAGGCTGGTCTTGAACTCCTGGCCTCAAGCAATCCTCCTGCCTTGGCCTCCCAAGTTGCTGAAATTTACAGACAGGAGCCACTAGGCCCAGCTGTTGATATTTACTTTTAAAAACCTAATGGACTAATAACTGTGTAACAAATAAATAATATGTAATAATATGCATAATATTTAATATATGTAAATAAGATATATTTATCAAGATAAATGTTAATG
>NW_012101576.1:5110123-5114730 GCF_000951045.1 Mandrillus leucophaeus
TTCTCCCTTCTCTCTCCCTCTCCCCAAGCCTCCCTATTTCCTGAGATATGACAATATTGAAATTAGGCCAATTAATTACCCTATAATGGCCTCTACGTGTTTAAGTACAAAGGAAGAGTCACACATGTCTCATATTAAATCAAAAGCTAGAAATAATTAAGCTTAGAGAGGAAGGAATGTTGAAAGCTGAGAAAGGCCAAAAGCTAGGCCTTTTGCATGAAACAGCCAAGTTGTAAATGCAAAGGAAAAGTTCTTGAAGGAAATAAAATTGTTACGCCAATGAAAAGTGAAACAGCCTTATTGCTGATATAAAGTTTTAGTGGTTTGAATAGAAGATCAAACCAGCCACAACATTCCCTGAAGCCAAACCCTAGTCCAGAACAAGGCTATAACTTTCTTCAATCCTGTGAAGGCTGAGAAAGGTGAGGAAGTGGCAGAAGAAAAGCTGGAAGCCAGCAGAGGCTGGTTAGTGAGGTTTAAGGAAAGAAGCCATCTCCATAACATATATACAAGGTGAAGCGACAAGTACTGATGTAGAAGCTGAAGCAAGTTATCCAGAAGATCTAGGCGAGATCACTGATGAAGGTGGCCACACTAAACAACATATTTTCAATGTAGATGAAACAGCTATGCATTGAAAGAAAATGCCATCTAGGGTTTTTATAGCTAAGTAGAAGTCAATGTCTGACGTCAGAGCTTCAAAGGATAGGCTGACTCCTGTTAGGGGCTAATGCAGCTGATAATTTTAAGCTGAAGTCAATGCTTCTTTACTATTTTTGAAAATCCTAGGGCCCTTAAGAATTACGGTAAGTCTGTTCTGCCTGTACTCTGTAAATGGAAAAACAAAGCCCAGATATGACAGCAGATCTATTTACACGATGCTTTACTGAATATTTTAAGCCCACTGTTGAGACCTACCATTCTGGAAAAAAGATTACTTTCGAAATATTACTGCTTATTGACAATGTACCTAGTCACCCAAGACCTCTGATGGAGATGTACAAGGAGATGAATATTTTCATGCCTGTTAAGATAACACCTATTCTGCCGCCTGTGAATCGAGCAGTAATTTTGACTTTCAAGTCATTATTTAAGAAATACATTTTATAACCCTATAGCTGTCATAAATAGTGAGTCCCCCAATGGATCTCAGCAAAGTGAATCGAAAACCTTCTGGAAAGGATTCACCATTCTAGATGCCATTAAGGACATTCGTGATTCATGGGAGGAGGTCAAAATATCAACATTACCAGGAGTTCAGAAGAAGTTGATTCTAATCCTCATGGATAACTTTGAAGGGTTCAAGACTTTAGTGGAGGAAGTAACTGCACATGTGATGGAAATAACAAGAGAACTAGGATTAAAAGTGAAGACTGAAGATGGGACTGAATTTCTGTGATCTCATGATCAAACTTTAACAGACGAGGAGTTGAGTTGCTTCTTGTGAATGAGCAACGAGAGTGATTCCTTGAGATGGAATCTACTGCTTGTGAACATGCTCTGAACACTGTTGAAATACAGCAAAGGATTTAGAATATTACATAAACTTAGCGGACAGAGCAGTGGCAGGGTTTGAGTATTAACCCCAATTTTGAAAGAAGTTCTACTGTGGGTAAAATGTTGTCAAACAGCATCTTATGCTCCAGAGAAATCTTTCCTGAAAGCAAGATTAAATCAATGCAGTGAACTTCATTGTTGTCTTATTTTGAGAAATTGCCACAGCCACCTCAACCTTCAGCAACCACTGCCCTGATAAGTCAGCAACCATCAATATCAAGGCAAGACTCTTCACCAGCAAAAAGATTACTACTCACTGAAGGCTCAGATGATCATTAGCATTTTTTAGCAATAAAGTATTTTTAAAATAAGGTATGTAGATTGTTTTTATAGACGTTATGCTATTTCACATTTAATAGACTATAGTATAGGGTAAACATAACTTTTATATGCACTGGGAAACCAAAAAAAAAGTGCGACTTGATTTATTGAGCTATGTGCTTTACTGCAGTGGTCTGGAACTAAATCTGCAATATCTCTGAGGTATGCCTGTCACTAATTAATGCTGGACCAATGAGCCTCATGTAAAGTAGTAATACTGGATACCAACATCATTACAAAATCAATATTAATTCCAATAGAATTAAAGACAAAATGTAAAAACTTAAGATTTTTGGATAAAATTCTAAGATCATATTTTTAAGATTACAATGTAGCAAAAAACTTATACCAGATACCAAAGGCACAAATCATAAAGGAAGAGACTGATGAATTAGACTACATTAAAGTTGAAAACGTCTATAGAGCAAAAGAAATCATGTTTAAAAAGGACATATGACAGACTGAGAGAAGATATTACAATATATATCTGATAAATAATCTGTACCCTAAAAATATAAACATCTCTTGAAGCAATCCAATTTTGGAATCCTGTACCCGTGTAATGTATTTTGTAACAAAAAAATCAAGGATTAGAATTAAAATATATGATTTAAAATAAAGTACAACTGAAGAAATAATTAGTTGAATGAGTAAATGATAAAATAGATAATACACTTGCTCTTAACCAAAAGGTGAAGAAGTGATAAAACATTAAAACAAAAATGAAGGCCAGGCACAGTGGCTCATGCCTGTAATCCCAGCACTTCGGGAGGCTGAGGTGGGTGGATCACATGAGGGCAGGAGTTTGAGACCAGCCTGGCCAATGTGACAAAATCTGTCTCTACTAAAAGTACAAAAATTAGCCAGGCATGGTGGTGCAAGTAAACCCAGCTACTCGGGAGGCTGAGGCAATGAGAATCACTTGAACCCGGTAGGCAGACATTGCAGTGAGCCGAGATTGTGCCACTGTACTCCAGCCTGGGGGACAGAATAAGACTCTGACTCAAAAACAAAAAATTGAAATGAAAAAATTGCTAAAATGCAGCTCAGATATTCAAAGAGGTAGAAAATATGAAAGAGAAGTTAAGAGATACAGAGGACATATTGAGGAGTTCTGATCAGTATTCAATTAGAGCTCCAGAATGAAAGGATGGAGGATATGGGGCAAAGGAAATATTTGCAGAGATAACTGCTGAGACTTTTCCAGACCTGATCAATAGCAACAACCACACCAAAGAACAATTTGTGAATTTAGCTTTACTGAAACTGAGCATATTCACTTGTCAACAACTCAGCAATCTTACCTCTAGGTATGTATATACCATAAATAATTTCTTGCATATGTGTATGTGGTAACATGTACAAGAATGTTCATTATGTCAGTGTTTGTAATTGAAAAATACTGGAAATATCAATAGGTGAGAAATAAATAAATTATGTTATATCCACATAATGGAATGCCACGCATCAGTAAAAATGAATAAACTGGAGTTACATGTGTCAGCAAAAATCAATTTCACAAACACATTGAGGAATAAAACCAAGTTGCAGAATATACAGTATGATGTCATTTATTTAAAATATACAAAAGTGTAAGACAATGTATATATCCCTTAGAGATAAGTGCAAATATACGTTTTGTATAAAGAAATGCTCAGGAACAATAAACAGCAAACTCTGGATGAGGATTCCCTTTGAAGATATTGGGGAGGGGAGAAGTCATGATCAGAAATGAGAGCCAAAGGATTCTTCACTTCTTTTGGTAATGTTGCATTTCTTAAGGTGAATGGAGGATTCATAAGTACTTTACATTGCTCTTTATAGCCTTTTTTATGCCCAAAGTATTTCAAAATACATTTTTTAAGCAGCTAAAAGACCTTTGAGACATAACTGAGAATGTCCAAGCATTGAGGCTATTTTAACTGAAATGCTATTATTATAATAGTTTCTGGAGACATTCAAAGATACATAAAATTCAGTTTATCCACCTGTTGTTCTTGACGCTTAATCTTCCTCTCTCTCCTGGAATACACTGAATTTCCTCTAGACTAGCAATATAATACACCTTCAATGACATGTATTTTCTTTTTCCTCTCAACTTTCATCTTCTCAGCTTAGAAACATATTTTAAGTCTCCGCTAGCCTTAACAAATAAATAAGCAACACCTGTTGCTTATACACTTGTGACTTTTTTGCTTCCCTTCTCACCCAGGTTCTTGGAGGAACAGCCCAGGCTTCCTATGTCTAACCCATCACTTCTACTCACTCTGCAAAACACTATAATCTGACTCCTGTCCACTTGACTGGAAGGGCCCATTTTAAGGTGTTAACATCGCATTGCAAGTCAAATTCAAAGTAATTTTTCAGCTTCATAGACACCTACTGTATTTGACACTGTTGATCTCTCCTTTCTTCTTGAAGTTCCTTCATCCCTTCATCCCTTGGGTTCTGTGATACTCTTTTCTTCTTCTCTGCACACCTGTCTATTGCTCTTCTGTATTGTCATCATCTCTGAGTTGTCACCTTTGACATAAATCATGTGACCAAACACAGATAAGCGTGTTTCTGACTCTGTTCTGTTCCATTCATCAGTTTGTCTATCCTCATTCCAAAACCACACTACCTTAGTTACTACCTCTATGATAGATCTTGATTTATAAAAATATAAATATAAGCGTTGTTCTCTTCAAGATTGGCTTGGCTATTATTGGCTCTTTGAATTTACATAA
>NW_012101576.1:5116255-5268765 GCF_000951045.1 Mandrillus leucophaeus
AGCACAGCAGGAAGGGCTTGTCCCTGCTCCACCATGCCTGGGGCCTCAGCTGGGAAAGCTGGAATGGCTGGGGGTAACTTGAACAACTGGGAGGTGGAAGCATCTGGCAGCTCCTTCGTTTACATGCCCGGTGCCTGCGCTGGGATTACTGAAAGGCTGGGCTCAGCTGAAGCTGTCAACCAGAGCGCCTAGGCAGGGCCTCTCCTGTGGCATGCGGCAGCTGGGATCCAAGACAGGGAGTGTGTCAGGAGAGCAAGCATTCCAAAGGAAACAAGGGGAAGCTGCAGGGCACTTTCTGCTCTGGTCTCAGAAGTCACACAGCAGCATTGCTGTGTTACTCAGTTGAAGCAGTCACACACTAGCTCAGATTTAAGGGGCAGGGGACCTAGAGCCTGCCTCTCAATAATAAAGGCATCAACAAATTTGGGACCATATCTTAAAACCACCAAAGCTTACAAAAATATGTGGCCTTTAGTCATGTGTTGGATATCTGCACTTCACCGTTGGTATTTGCTGTTCACATTGGGCCTGAAAGTGTTACCTTCACAGCATCCACATTCAGCAGGAGAGATGCCACAGTTCAACAAGAGTTCCCACCACTCCTCACATCAGGAGGATTTGGGGGCCGTAAAATTACCGCTGAACTATATGCTATGAGAAATACATTCTGAATCTTCTATTCCTCTCTTCTTCCTAATGTCATGGACGATGAAAAGAACTGGCCTCATATGGTACCCTAGAGATGTGGTAGGGAGTGCTTCCCTGACTTAAGACATTTTCTTTTGACTTATGATAATGTGGGGAGATATTTGAATGAAGATAAATGACCATGTTTCACATTACATTTGAGTAGTAATGGGTACATTTATTGAGCACTAAACTTATTTGCTAGATGTGTGCTCAGCACTTAGTTGATCTTTCAACATCCTACGACCTTGCTGCTCAAAGTGTGGTCCTCAGATCAGAAGCAGCAGCACCACCTGGGAGCTTGTTAAAAATGCAGAACCCCAGGCCCTAGGCCAGACCTGCTAAGTCAGAATCTGCATTTCCGCAAGATTCCCAGGTGATTTGTTCATAAGTTAAAATGTAGAAGTACTGCTTTATGAAGCGGGTGCTATTACTATCTACCTTTTACAGAGTAGGCAACTCCGAAGGGTTAAGAAACTTGCTGATCACATTCAGAGAGAACAGAAAAAAGAAACTTGATGAAGAGTACACAATTTGTGAGTTAGAAGAGCTAAAATTCAAATTCAGGTCTGACTGACTCCAAAACCTATATTCCTCACAATATTCCATCGTGCCTCTCAGTAAATTTCACTGCATTAGCAAATGTGTTCCTTTACAGACAGTTATCATCTGTTTAAAGGGCGGTTGTGAAAGTCTCCAATAATCTGAAAAAGAGGCTCTGGAACAGGTATTGCCACCAAAACAGCATTATTCCATCACTTCACAAATCATTTAGCCCTCTGCCTCCACTTGCTCAACTGTGAGTTCCTTAAAAGACAGGACTGTTGTCCTGTTTGTTGTTAAATCTGCAGAAATTAACCCAGAATCTGACACATAACAGAGTATCTGCCCCTAACAAACTCCTTAATTAATATACATTAGGCCTGTTTTTTCAAGTGAGTTGTATAGATTGTGGGCAGTTAACTGGGTACTAAGATTATTCTGCTATAAAAGAGGATGCAGGGGTCCTCCCTGGGGTTTCCTGCAGGCCAGGACTTCGGCAGCAGAAAACCACCAAGGCTGCTGCTCCCGACCCATTGGTGCAGCTTATCTCTCCGTCCAGGCAGCCCCCAGCCCAGCCCAGCAACGGGACTTCCTGAGAAAGGTTCTCCTTTCTTTCCTAGCCCTGGAGCACAGCTCCTCTGCGGCTATAATTAACTTCCTTCCACATGATTTATGCAGAAAGGACAGGACATGTGAAATGCAGGGAAGCTTGGTTATAATCCCTGTATTTCTGTGGTGCCACAATTTCTAAAGCGCTTTTTTAATTGATTGCATCTCATGTGTTCTTATTGAGAAATCTATGGAGAGAGGAACACAGACACTCAGCAATGTATAGTGGCTAGAGCAAGAAGTCCTGGCTTTCCCCGGACAATCCCCACCTGTGCACGCCATCCTGGTGTGATTGTTAACAAACAGCCTTTGTTCGTGGTCAAATGTGCCCCTGTTTGGGTGATAAATTATATGGTCACCTTAGTCACTGGGGCTAAGTGGTGGTCCTGATGTCACCTCAGGAGTCAGAACGGGGCCAGTCCCTGATGCAGATTTGCTTTCTGGACCAGTGAACCATCTGTCATTAGGGCGTTTCCCCTAGTGTCGTCTTCAGGCCGCCTGCTTCAGAGCCAGCTGTGAGCTGGGTGTCCACGCAGGTGCCCAGACCCACCTTGGTCCTACTCAGAACCAGAAGCTCCTTTTCGCTCTGAGCCTCAGTCTGATGCTCCCTCCTCTGACCTCAGCTTACCTTGAAGTCCCTGATGACTTTCTCTTCCCTAGGCACCCATTCTCCAACTCTTAGCACTGGGAACCGTTTGATCTCAGTTTGAAGGCCTCCATCTTGCCAACCCTTAGAAGGTGGCCTGAATACCACCCTGCCCTGTATCCCACAGCACTATTATTAGATGGGAACGTCAGAGGCTAGAGCTGAAATCCCTGGCAGCCCTTTGTCCCCAGAGCGGAGGAGAGAATCGCCGGAAGGGACAGCCTAGCCTGAGGTTAGGCAGTCCAGTTCTCTTTCCTCTGGGCTCCGGAGGACTGCAGGCCAGCAGGAAAGAGCTGAGCTATTCTTAGCCGAGGTGTGGGAGCCTGGCAGGAGCTGCAGGCGCTGCCCCGAGGGTCAGAGACAGGAACTGGCCACCCACTCTGGCTGCTTCCCCTCTCTCCCTTGGCTGCCCCTCACACAAAGAAATGACCACCCTACTCCCTGCAACCAGCAGCAGTGCATGGCTCAGACATGGGTCACCCGTAGTCCCCTCAGTAGAAAGCACAGCTCTGCCTCCCTTTTATATTACAGTTTGTGGGTATATTTAGAGCTGAGCGGGGCCTCAGCCATCACCTCACTTTCTTCTTAGAACCCTAGCATCCTGATAGGTCAGGACTGAGCCCCACAGAAGGAAAACGATTTGTCCAGGGCCACACAGACATTCAGAGTCACGAAGAACTCTACTAAGAACTCTACCAGGGCCAGGTGGGGTCATAGTGTATACAAGCTGTAAGTTTGGGCTAAGGTTTCCAAGTGTCAATCAGCAGACAGGCGCTATTTGTGCCAACATCTTTGCAGGTCCTCATAAAACAAAGACCACTTGTGTCATATTACCAACTGTGCTTTCATGGAAAGGATTTTACTTTTTCTGCATTTTTGCTCCCCTTATCTTGAGGTTGCAAAAAAGACCTTGCTTTATGAAATGACTCTAATAGTATATGACAACCCTAGGTCAGTCCCTAACATTAAAACTTTTTTTTACTGATGTGTGAAGTAAAATATGTATTTAGGAAGCAATAGAGTGGAGAATACTCAAAAGAAAATAAAGATACACTTTATTCATTCATTTAATAAATGTTGAAAGTCTATTTTTGGCGTACACTGCACCAGAGCACAAAATACACCTGATTTCTACCCTCATGTTGCCTACAATCAAATGGAGAAGATAAGAAATAAACAAGTCAATGTCACTGTAAAATGTGATAAGGGCGATGATGAGTTTCTAAAATAAAATACTATGAGAGGGAATAAAGGGAATGGTGAGATGCTTATTTTCAATTGGGTGGTTAGGGAAGACCAGAAGAGGAAGGGGAGCCACTTTGCAGAAAGTGAGCAGGGGAGAGAAGCAATTTGACAAAGGAACAGCTTGAGTAAAGTCTTGAGGTTGGAAAAGAGCTTGGGGAGTTTTAGGAGCTGGAGCAAGGGGGAGGTTCTACCAGATGAGGTGGGAGAAGCAGGTTGGAGTCCAGCCTCTTTAGGTCTTATGGAGGCTGAGAAGAGAAGAGTTTTTGATTTTATTTTCAAAGAAAAGGAAGTTATTGAAGGGTTTTCAGCAGGTGAATGAGATGGTCCAGTTTTAATTTTAAATACAAGGGATTGGCTCCAAGATTCCCTCCCCCAACTGTGGGTAACAAAATCTGCAAAGGCTCAAGTCCCTGATATAACCTATGCATATCCTCCTGCATACTTTAAATCATCTCTAGATTACTTATAATACCTAATGTAATACAAATGCTATGTAAATAGATATTATATTGTATTGTTTTGGGAATAATAACAAGAAAAAAGTATGCACATCTTCAATACAGATGCAATATTAGGGGGAATATTTTTGAATCCACAAATGCAGAACCCAGAGAAACGGAGGGCCAACTGTACTTTTCTCTACCTGCTGTGTGAAGAATGGACAGGAGCAACTCAAGAATGGTGCTAGGGAGACCAGAGTAGATACCAGTGATATTCCAGGTGAGAAGTGGTAGGTTCAAGACCTTCCTAGAGAAGATAATTTTCTATTTGTTGAGAAAATACACACACATGCTAAATGAGTCAGGTCATCTGGCAAATGTAGTAAAGTCATATGTTTGGACACAGAGCTTTGGAAAGGAGAGCTGAGAACATTCCAAGACCTTCCCAATCCCTCTCTAGCTCCAATCTTTTACCCTGGGGTCTTCAGCTGGTTGCCGGGCTTGTTCCCCATAGGTTAATACATCCTCAGAGGAATCTCCGAGGCCCTGTCCCTAATGTCCCCAACCAACCCTCCCAAAGCTCTCCAGTTTGGATATGACCATTTCTGCAGAATGCACACATCTGGGAAGCAGCTGCCTGGCCACTCTCACAAAATCATCTCCCTGTAATCCAGTTAAAGCTGGAGTAGAGAGGAGGCATGGGGGACTAAGGAAAAATGTGAAGTCTGCCCAAGATGGGATCTGGGTACATGTCAGGGGTACCACCCTGATCTTTGTAGACAGGCCTCCAGGGTAGCCACTGGGATTTCAACTGGCCTCTGTGTCTTCTTCTGATCCCCACAAGACCAGATGTGTCCCACAGCTGTACACCATCTGCTACCCTCTACCCTAGAGGAAGCTACAGTTTAGAGCTTAAAGAAGTGATGGGGAAGACAGTGAGCTCTCCCTTGTCTATAGAGAGTTAATTGTGGGAATAAAGAGTCTAGACGTCCCATGAAGTGGGCAAATGGTTTGGCATTCATCTGCACAGTGGCTCCCCAAAAATGTCATGGCATGGGAAAAAATTTCAAAGAAAACTTAATGTCCCAGGGTTTCTAACTCCCTTCTTACTCAATGTTTCAGAGAGTCTAGCTTACGAACTTGATCTTTCCTATTTGCTCTGCTCTGTGCTCCTCTTCTTTCCTCCCTACCCCAAACACTGGCACCCCGAATTCCCAATCTGGGTCATCAAAAGCCTAACAGCATCTATTCAAGCTGACATCTAATCCTCCCCAGAGGAAGGGAACTGCACTCCCATCCAGCAGATGATGTTATTGGCCCCCTCCCTGAGCTCAGAGGCTTGGTGCAGCCCAGACATATGGATCTTTTTAGAGACTTATGCAATTTGGCAACCCTGTTTCTCACCCTCCAAGCCCTGCTGCTCAGACACTGCTTTGCAGAGAGAGCACCCGGAGAGGGAGGGAGTGGATCCCTGCATGCTCTTTTATTCTTTCCTTGTCATTTCTCCTGGCAACTCTCTACTCAATTTGGAAAACAAAAAGTAAAGTGTTCTTCTCCTGCCCAATCTTTGACTGAAAACAGGAAAGAGAAAAAAAAAATCAAATAAAAAGAAAAAGAGGAAGAGAAAATGAGAAAAAGAACACAGAACTGCACCATGAATATTCTGATCAATTCTCCAAGACAAAGACTGAGAACCCCTGAGCCAACAACACACTGTCTTGCTTCTCCTCTTCTCCATCTCCTGAGTATGTGAATGGACATAGATTCCAGACTATATGGAGCTCCTGGATTTGTGCAGTGCACAACCTGAGCACCATCTGCTGCAACCCTACCTTCTTCAACACTTAATTCATCCTGAGGCTCTGATGGGTGAACTTGACCTTGCTCTGTGTGCCCAGGAATGATGTATAATGCTTCTACTGAGGCAAAAACATCTCTGACACTTGGCAGGCTCACCCTTGCCCCTTTGTCCCCTCAGCCAGATGCACAGGAGACTGGCGTGTCTTTGAAAAATAAGGAACTTTCTTGCTGCCCATGGAAGAAAGAATGTTCTCTGCTTAAGAACCAACAGACAGAACCATCAAGAAAATTTTGTAGACTCCCCAGTCAGGACTCACCAAAGGTCTGGTGCTAGGAGTGTAAGACCTTCTAAGGTCCCAAGACCTTATTTCCAAATTGAGACCTTAGCACCAAGACCTTAGAAGGTCTTACTCTCCTAGTACTAGACCTCTGGTGACTCCTGGCTGGGGATTCTGCAAAATCTGAACCTTAAAGGGTGGGGCCATTTTGGTTGAAGATGTTAAACTAGGAGGGGTCCACAAAATTCACAGGAATTAGGTTGTCCTTGAGCCATCCCCCCATGCACTGCCTCTGAGGTGGTCTCTTCCAGGCCACAGGCCCAACTCAAAAGGCAAGAAGCAGGAGAAATGTGAAGTAAGGAAGCTTTGCCCTTTTCTTTCAGAGCCAGGCCAGGACCAAACACCTTATTTTATTTTTGATGGTTTCATGATAGATGGGACCTCTATATAAAGCTCAAGAGAATAGTTTGGGACAGATGTTTCCTTTCCAGTCACATTTTCCTGCCTCAAGTTAAAAATAGCCATCCTCTTTGCTTTGGCTTCCATAAGATGTATGCCATTAAAGCTCTCTATTTGGGTTCACAGAGACAAAGGCTGTTAAGTCCCCAGCTTTCACAGCCTGTTGGGCCGTGAACTGATGCAATATTGGGTTCAGGAAGAACCAGCCCCTTGAGGCAGATTCCTGGACACTTTAGTGAGAAAAATTATTTTCCTATACCTACCTTTAGGTAGCACCAGAAAGAGAATTTCCAAGTGAGGAAGGACATTTCGCAAAGTAGTTCTGTTTTTGTTTTCCTGAATAAATCCCTCATTATGGAGTTTTCTTGAATCAACGACACCCTCACCCCCAGGGTAACCTGAACCCCCTTTGGTATCTGGCTTTAATGGAAGCATAAATGCTGTCGGTCATATTCATGAGCAATGTTGACTTAGGCTTCACCATCAGGAAGATCAATTGAAAGCCTAGACACTACAGAGGGAAACAAGCAGAGACAACACCAGAATTACAGACACAAATCCACAAACAATGGATTTCTGACCTGTTCTCAGAGAGCTGCTTCCCAGGGTGTAAGGAATCTTTACTCAAGTCGCCCTTATCACTGACACATTAGCCCTTTGGCCAAGCTGTTTCCACTGTCACCTGACAGCTCCTGTGGACAACCCAGGACCTGACAAATCCAAAGAAATGAACTACAGTCATGCATAATTGCCACATCTTTTCCTTTTCACAGTACAATAGCTTTATGTATTTTTGTTTCTAAAAGTAGCATGTTTATTGTGAAAAACAAAAGTGTTGCATACTGGAGTGAGAACGAAAGTGAAAATTACCCACAATTCCAACACTGAGACAAATCAGTATGTGTGTATATGAGACATGTATTGCCACCGACACTGACTTTTTACCTCTGCCACAACAAAATAGCATCATACTGTGACATGCTTTTTCTCCCCACTTATATGTCAGATCGCCAGGTCTTTTTTTTTTTTTTTTTTTGAGACAGAGTCTCACTTTGTCACCCAGGCTGGAGTGGAGAGGAGTGACCTCGGCTCACTGCAACCTCCGCCTCCTGGGTTCAAGTGATTCTCCTGCCTCAGCCTCCCAAGTAGCTGGAACTACAGGCACGTACCACCACACCCAGCTAAGTTTTGTAATTTTTACCAGAGACGAGATTTTGCCATGTTGGCCAGGCTGGTTTTGAATTCCTGACCTCGGGTAATCCAGCCATCTTGGCCTCCCAGCGTGCTGAGATTATAAGTGTGAGCCACTGCTCTCAGCTTCAGGTCACTAGGTCTCAATAGCTGTAGCAATGACAGAAAAGCTGTGAATTCTGTAGTAGTCTAGTTGACACAACACATCTTTCTCACTCACTCACAAGCTTGTCCCTTAGGGGGCAAAACTGGGACGGCAGCCCTAGAATGATGCTTGGAGGGGAGGGGGATACAAGGCATTGCATTTTACAGCTCTGTTCTGAACATCGTTCCATTTCTGCTTTTGCTGACATCCCAAGGGGCCTATGAAACACACCAAGGTATTATCTTGGGTGCCTTGCACTGGTTGATCAGCCCAAGCTCACTCCCCTCTAAGAAACAGCCTCACCTGCTCAAGGGCAAGAGAAGGGCATTCTCACAACGTAAGAATCACCTCCAACCCATTGCAAGTAACATAGAAGTATATTTAACATATGTATATATACATGTAAGTAATTTAAAAACTTTTGTAATGTAAATATCTGTAACAAGTTAAGACAAATTATTCACAAACAAGTAACAGTGCAAATTAAAAAGGGAACACACTCTAGGTAAAGTACAGATTAACAAGCAAATAGGAATTTTATCAACAACAATTTGAAAGGTTTGATAAATACCCAGTTTCCTAGGAAAATAACAAAACTTACTCAAGAAGAAATTTTTTTAAATCTGAGAATTCAACGATTACAAAAATACAAGCAGTATTGTTAAACAATCCCACATTAAATACTAGGCCCAAATGATTTACAGGCAAGTTCCCACAAATTTTAAAAGGAAGTGATTACCCTAGTCTTATAAAAAACTTTTCCTGAGACTAGAAAAACAGGGAAATACTCTCCAACTCATTTTATATGGACTCCATAACCCCAATACCAAAACCAGACAATGATGAAAAGAAAAGGAAAAATTATAGGGCTGTTTCATTTATGACTATAGAAGCAAAAATCATAAATAGAAGATTGTATTAGCAAATTAAATTCTACAGTGTATAAAAAAGATAATAAACTGACAAAGTTGGGTATAACTCAAGTATGCAAAGTTGATTTAATGTTAGAAAATCTATAAATGTAGTTCACCATACTACTATATTAAAAGAGAAAAACCATATGTAATTTTAATAGGTATAGATAAGGCATTTGAAAAAAATCATTAGTTCATTACTAAAGAAAAAATATTTTAGTAAAATAGGAATAGAAGAGAATAAAATTAACATGACAAAAAGCACATGTAGGCCGATTGCAGCAACTCATTCCTGTAATACCAGCACTTTAGGAAGCCAAGGTGGGAGGATCACATGAGGCCAGGAGTTCGAGACCAACCCAGACAATAGAGCGAGACCCTGTCTCTAAGATAAAATAATAATTTAAAAGTGATAGGTAAATAAATAAAAAGTACATTTAAAAAATTAAGCAAATGTGGAAATATAAGAAGTTTGTGCTTCAAAATCTGGAATGAGGCGAGAATGTGCATGATCACCACTCCTTTTTATCCTTAGATGTTCTTGCCAGTATATTAACTTAAGTAAAACAAATCAATCGCAGAAGGATTGGGAAGGAAACATAAAATCATCACTATTTGCTTATGATATGATCATTTACATATAAAACCCAAAAGAATCTATAAATACTTCAATATAATAAGAGAATTTAATAAGGTAGCTCAATAAAAGATTAATATAAACAATAAATTATAATTTCATACACCAGAAACAAAAATAATTAAAAAGAAGATAGTATTTGCCATAGTCTTAGAGGACATAAATTACCTAGGAATAAATCTAGCAATAAATTAAATGAATTTATCATTTAACAATAAATGAATTAAAACCATTACAGGGAAAATTACAAACTTTAATGAAGACTCAAACAATGGAGATATATATCAAGTTCGCTGAAGGAAAGATTCCGTTCTCCACAGGTTAATCTATGGAGCAATTCTGATCAAAATCCGTATCGTTGTTTTGGAAGAAATCTGATAAGCATTTATAAAATTATATGTTATTATTATTTGGAAGAACAAAGAGCCAAGAATAGTCAGGGCATTTCTGAAGACAATTTGGGAGAGGAAAACTTGCCCTACAGATATCTGAACTTATTCAATGCTACAGTAAATAAGGCAATGGCGAAGACACTGGGGTGTCCATACTGACCAATGCTAGAGAGCCTAGAGCCAGACCCACATATGTATGAAATGTGGACACACGACAGAAATAGCATGTCAGATCAGCAGGGAAGGAAGAGACTACTCAGTAAATGCAACTAGAAAAATGGTTATCTGTATGAAAACTATATAAAACTGGATTTCTGCTAGTTATTTATTTTGTCTCCCTCAGCCCCAACCTCACTCCTCTGTACTTTTCTCTATGATACTGGCTATAATGTGTGTTTACTCTATTATGTGAGAATATTCAGTTTCATACAGAGGACAAGAAAAGCAAGTAGGTGAAACTCATCAGATGTATTAACTACAGATACAAAGTAAGCAAGTCATTTGTGAGACATAGGCAGAATTCAAAAGATGTGCTAAAAATACAGGATGAGTATCCCTTATCTGGGATGCTTTTTGGATTTTGGAACACTTGCATTACATTTATATGTTGAGCACCCCATTCCAGAAATCTGGAATCCAAAATGCCTCAACGAGCATTTCCTTTGAGTGTCATGTCAGTGCTCAAAAAGTTTCAGAATTTGGAGCATTTCAAATTTCAGACTTGGGATTCTCAATCTATAGTAAGTTAGCAACCTGCAAGACATGTAAAACAGAATAAATGGAATAGACTACAAAAGGATGGAGCAAACAAGAGTGCTACTTACAGGCAGAAAAGGATAGAAAAAAACAAATCATAGGCCATGAGGTATAGATTATGCCACCTTGGGGTTTGTGTCCGTATCATCCCTAAATTGACTATCTACTGGTGGCACCTTCCAGCCCCCCATAAGCTCTACCCAAGAAATGCTGGCAAAAAGGATGGATTCCCAGAACACTGACAAAGACCTGTGGCCAAGCCTACCTGCCCTTAAACATCTCTCAATAGAATGAATATACCTTGGTTCCAAGCATCTTCCTCAAGCTGATCCCCTTACTCAATCTCAGTTCTGGTCCTCATAACTATACCACTGCAGAGCGAAACACATGATTGAGGCTATGAGACTGTGCAGGACTTTTGCCCTGCTTGCATTCCCAAGTGTATCAACCTCCCGTAAATCTGTCCCCTTGGTTCTGGCTCTATGCTTCAGATATATTCCATAACCCTTGAGATTTGATCATCGTAATTTGGTCTGAGCCTTCCTGATCTGTGGCCTCTGGAATAGGCTGCCTATCATGGAGGCAAACATTGCATCATGGTGACTTACCACAGGACACTGGTTCCCAGACTCCTTTGTCGGCTGATTTCTGGTTAGGTTCTGCCAAGAGGAGGCGCTGGAGGGAGACTAGAAGGTGGAAAGAGGAAAAAAGGGACTCGCAGGTTGTCACTGCATCAGTCCAACAGCTGAATACTTCTACAGCCAAGGATCTCTCCCTGCCAAACTGGGGAAAAAAAAAAAAAAAAAGTTTGCAATGTGGGAAAAAAGTTTTGGTTCCAAAATATAAAACTGGAAAATCAAAGTTCACAAATTTTTCATTAAATGCCTACAAAACGTCAACTCAGTCAACTTGTAAACTGCAATTCAACTCTTTAATAGTTTCATGTAAATCTAATAAAGTTTGAATTATACGAACAAAATGAATATATTTTAAAATTCAGAATTATAACAGCCATTTTCCTTACTTTTTTAACATGAAAGACATTATATTTGACATAGGATGAGGGCCTCTTTTAGGTTGATTGACATGATACGTGTGTATTTTGGGGAGGGGTGAGGTAGGGGATGTTTAATAGTAAAAGTGGTCATGACCTCCAAGGGTCTATAAAGGGCCTGAGACAGTCTCTCATTCAGTGTATTTCTGTTGTATCCTCCACTTTGTGCAGTGTAGCTAACATTTTTTAGCAACAGCTTATGAAGCAGGAGAGCAGAGAATTGAGGAGCAGCCCAGAAAGGCTAGAACTTTGAAGGGACTACACAGTTCAACTCTATCTGGCCTGTGAGGAAATGTAAGGCTGGGGTCCCTTGGTGCCCTTGTGTCCAGTGGCCAGAACCTGTGTTTGGGGGTGGCTGGGGCAAGGGTGTGTGTGTTTGGGGTGATGAGTCTCAGTGACCCTGGAAAATATGAAGAGTGGCCAATCATTGTCTAGCTTTGTGGTTCTGGGGCTATCCATAGCCTTGCAAGCCAGAGAAGAAACAGCCCTGGTCTCTCAGAGGAAGGGATTTACCAGCCTCCCATATCCTCTACTTCTATTTTTCCTCCCTGAAGCCTGACATCCACTTCGCCCTTGCTCCTTGTACCCAGCATGGGTTCTTTCTATACCAGGGCTTCTTGAACCTCAGTGTGCATAAGTCATGGAGAATACTTATTCAAAGTACAGATTCTGACCCTCACCATTGATTCTGTGTAGACCATGCTTTGAGAAAACTCTGCTCCATAGAATCATTCTCTCTCTCTTTGCTCCCAAAGCTAGTTAAGAAGTTCAGATACTAAAGAAAGACAAGTTACTTCCCCTGTTTCCCGTGGTTCAGCTATGGGAGACAAATAGTATTTAAAGTAACCAGGAAAAAAATCTGGAAATGGAAGTTAAAGTGGACCAAATTAGCTTTCATATCTAGCAGGGATTACAACTCCACATTTGTTCACAACCGCACACTGGGTGCCTGAAGCAGACCCAGAGGCCCCTGGAACTGAGGAAGTTGAGGGGAGTGGGGGGCCTGGCAGTGTTGCAGCTAACTCCTTTTCCCTGTTAATTGGGAGTCTCAAGGACCGATGCCTGATTTTAAAATGCGTGTATGCCGCTCTTTCTGTCCTCGGGCCCTTGACATCACTATGTGATCAGTTCTGAATCACCATTTGCACTTTGAAACAGATTCATACCATTCTGTTATATTCAATCAAATTAGCATATCAGGCCTTTGCTCTGATTGTGTGATGAAAGACTTTGTTCCCTGTTTAAAGGAATACTAGGCAACAAGACCAGAATAAGGAGATTTTGGTTTTGTTTTTAGACCTAGATCCTTCTCCGGTGCAACCCCAATGCATAGTAGGTTTGAGATGGACCATAAAGGTAAACCTACTTTTATAATGCTAGAGTGTCTGCAGAGAAATCAGAAATGACCACAGAGTGCTGGTCTGGCTTCTCTTTTTTCCCTTTAGGCTATGTGGCACCGACTTCATGGAAGAGGCTGAACTGAGTATAATTTCACGATTCCACTCTGGATATCAGAGCAGCCTCTCCCAGGTTATGCCTTATCTGATCCCCCACCTGGTGCCATCATCTGCCCAGGCTGGCTTCTCTCTTCTCCGATCTCTGCATCCCCAATTCAAGACTAGGCTGCCTACCCCGCTCAGTTTCTTCTATTCAGTTCACCAACACCCAGAAGAACTGGTGAGGAACAGGAAGCTCAAGGATCTATCAAGTGGTGGAGGATGGAGTCACAGAAAGTCCTTTTTCTGATGGGACAGCAAGGTGAAATCCCTAGTGGCTTAGACCCGGGGCTGGAGAGGGGATAACCGGGGAGAAGGCAACCAGGGAAGTCCTTTTTCTTTAGGATGATGGTGGTAGGGAACTATGGAAGGTCACAGGAAAAGTTAACACAAGTTAACAAAAAGTTAACACAAAAAGGTTTGCAGGAAAAAGAAAGAAAGAAAGAAAGAAAGAAAGAAAGAAAGAAAGAAAGAAAGAAAGAAAGAAAGAAAGAAAGAAAGAACCTCCAAGAATGGTTTGGACAGCTAAAATGAATACTTACAGTCACGTATACCTGCTCACTCCTGATACTTCACTCACAACACAGCACAGGATCTTGTGAGGCTATCACTAAATGTGTCACATTGTGGTTAAGTTTTACCTGATTAACGAAATGCTCACACTTCTAAACTGAGGTCCTTACAGTAGATTCCTTTTGCAAGATTGTTACTAGCTTACAACTTAAAAATAAAGGAAAATCAAAAGGAAAGAAAAGGGGGGAAAAAATCGGAGGAAACTTGCCCCTGCCCTGGCCACCAGCCACAAAGGGGTTAAAAGTTAAGTGGAAGCGGAGCTTGAAGAAGTGGGATGGGGCCTCTCCAGAAAGCTGAACGAGGCATCTGGAGCCCGAACAAACCTCCACCTTTTTTGGCCTCGACGGCGGCAACCCAGCCTCCCTCCTAACGCCCTCCGCCTTTGGGACCAACCAGGGGAGCTCAAGTTAGTAGCAGCCAAGGAGAGGCGCTGCCTTGCCAAGACTAAAGAGGGAGGGGAGAAGAGAGGGAAAAAGCAAGAATCCCCCACCCCTCTCCCGGGCGGAGGGGGCGGGAAGAGCGCGTCCTGGCCAAGCCAAGGAGTGTCTTCCACTCCGTGCGTCTCTCTAGGAGCGGCGCGGGAAGGATGCTGGTCCGCAGGGGAGCGCGTGCGGGGCCTGGGATGCCGCGGGGCTGGACCGCGCTTTGCTTGCTGAGTTTGCTGCGTGAGTACCGCCCGCGCGCCGCGGCCGCTTGGCTTCGCCGCGGGGAGGGTCGAGTCTCTCTGGGAGGCTGAACGACAGAGCAGAGTCTCACCGAGAGAAGGGACCCCTGCCCAATCCCTGCACTGCCGCCCACTGCGGCTTCCCCTGGGGCCAGCGCCTCAACTGGGAGCCGACGGGGGTGGGAGGGGAAGGGAAGGCCACCACCCCGCGGGTATGCGTTAGCCGAGGTGCGAATCGGTCAGCACGACTGGCTCTTGGACTGAGATAAAGTGCTTTGGAGATGCCAGGGTCTCTTCCGGTTGCCAGAGGTGCGGAGTGCGAAGTTGCAGCCAGAACCGGGAGACTGGGGAGGAGAGAAGCAGGAAAAGTTTTGTGGCTCTTGGTTGATTCGGAAAGTATAGATCCCAGCTGATAGATGGGAAGGGGCCGGGGTGCCCAACTTGCACCGGGACTGGGAGAGCCAGAAGTGGACATTGAGGAATTCGAGGGAAGCGAATCAGGGATGAGGCTCCAGGTTCCAGGCCAGGGGAGTTCGGAATGAACAGTCCGTGAAAAGGAAAAACAAAACCAACCGACCAAACAAAATCCTTGCATTTAAGATTAGGAAGCTGAGTTTCAATTCCCACTTCAGCAACCCCACCGCGGAGGTAGAAGTAGACAGAATTTGCTCTGCACCCAGCCTCGCTCGCCTTACCAAAAACCGTCAGCCTTGCACAAACTCAAAACTTGTTAGCTTTTGGAGTTTTCTTCCTCTACCCCCGCTCCAAGTTCTAAAGCTAGTAGATGGGTTAGAACACTCTCCCCACTCACCTACACATACCCTTACTCTTAAGGTCTTGCTCTCACTTTGGGAAAAAAAAAAAAAAGGCTTCGAGTATACGTATTTATACTCGATTAATTTCCTTGGGGAATGACATTCTCCACCTCATCTCTTTGCACTTGGAAGGTTTGAAACTTTCGAAGCTTTGTACATTGCTCTCCCTTTTGCTTACAGCACTCCAGGGCTCCCAATTCTGTACTCTCACTACATCCTAAAGGCCACCCACTATGGCCCTGCAGAGTGACCTGGACTAGACCTCTTTGCTCCCAGTCTCTTCTGCTGTCCCCCTTTGGGTCCGCCCAGCTGGGGAGAGCTGCCCCTGGGCTGGAGGAAGCTTGGAGTGAAGTTTTGAGTTGCCCTGTTTGGCAGTCCTGGGCATGTGCTTCGGAGCAAGGAAAAGCTATCACTGAGGTTTCAAAACCCTAGAGTGGGTGCTAGACTAGGCCCTCATAACAGGGGTGAGTTGGCCGGGCGCAGTGGCTCATGCCTGTAATCCCCACACTTGGGGATGCCGAGGCGGGTGGATCATGAGGTCAAGAGATTGAGACCATCCTGGCCAACATGGTGAAACCCCATCTCTACTAAAAATACAAAAATTAGCTGGGCATGGTGGCGCACACCTATAGTCCCAGCTACTCAGGAGGCTGAGGCAGGAGAATCCCTTGAACCCAGGAGGTGGAGGTTGCAGGGAGCCAAGATCCTGGCACTACACTCCAGCCTGGGAGACAGAGCGAGACTCCGTCTCAAAACAAAAACAAAAGCAAAATAATAGGGGTGAGTTGGCCAGTGGTGCAGATTCCAATCAGATGCTCCATTCTCCTTTGGCTACACAGCTCATGATGACCTGGTCCTCAGCCGAATGAGGTCCACCCTTTCCTTATTTCCTAAGCTGGTGGGTGTCAGTCTCGCCTTGGTCTGCCGAGCTTGGGGTTTGGGGAGCAACACAACCTCTGCAAAGCTTTGGACTGTTATGCTGAGAATTCTATATCCCAGCTTTGGGTGGGGAGGGATGGGGCACAAGGCCCCATTCCCAGCCTTGCCAGACTACTTGAGCCAATTGTAGTTTTATGCCCTTCCCAAGAGCTTTCTAGGGTTTTTGCTTGGATTTGTTTTGTTTTGTTAATACTAGGAGTCATTTTCTGTCCTGGGATACATTGTGGGATAAATGAGATAACTGAGTGTGCCTTGAAATGCTACCATAGGGCCGTTGCAGAAATGCTATTATTATTGTAAAATTTAGGGTGGAGGGGATTTCTGTGGTTTGTTTTCTCATCATTTACCCCAACAAATAGCTTGTTCTGGAAAGTTCTTTTTTCTGTCCCTTTGAGAAGGTGGCATGGGCACAGGCACTGCAACTAACCAGCAGTGGGCTGTCTTTGTTGGAAGTGGGGTAGATCACAGAGCAGAATCGGGGTGGGGGACTCAGGGGCCACCAGGCAGCACTGACAGAGTACTGGCTGGAACAGGAAGCCTTTCAGGTAATTAGGGAACCCCTTTGTCAGGCTCAGGGTATCTATTTCCTCCAAGCTTTCCAAGGCCTGTCCCTCTCCTCACTCTGACAACACCCCCAGGCCCTCCCCATTGCATTCCTCTTCTTCCTTTGGGTCCTTCGTGCCTGCTGACCCCCACACCCATATCCTGTCTAGGGCTACATGTAAGAGGGGAAAAATAAAAGGGAAAAGAATTTTATCAGCTATTTTCCAGAGGGGAGAGGACTCCACCCTTTGAATCTCTGCCATATGGCGACCGAGGAGGAGCAGCCTTGGGGAACCTCTGACTAATTCAGTGGTCCCCAGTGCTCCCCACTTAGACCCAACCCAGCTGGCACCACCTTTGCAGATGTATGTCTACAGCAGCATTCCTGTTTGGCTGATAAAACATGCAGGGGCCTGGGGCCTCTTTTTCTTATCCCTTTGGCTCCACCTCCTGGACCTCCTCATTCCCTTGTCCTCATCTCCTTCCTTCGCAATCTTTGTCTCAAAAAGCTCAGGGCAAGAAGTGCCAAACTGCAGCAGATAAACTCAGCTGCAGAGTCCTACAAAAACAAATAAAAATGAGGAACAAATTCCACTTCTTACGGTTGGTCTCATTGCCTGATTTCCTTTAGACCTTGAGCTGGAGGGCCTGGGTTTACTTTCAGGGCTGGATGGTTACCCAACTCCACCCTCAGGGTACTTGGGCCTCCCTCTCTCATTGACTTTGGTTGATCTAACTAAATGGCTTGCAGTGTGGAGAACCAAAAATGAGAAGGTATGGAAAAAGAACACAACACCACCCTCCAAAAGAAAATTCTCACAGTCGCCAGGGCTGCGAGAATTCCGTATTTTTCTGGGCTTTGACTTCTGTAATGAGAACATTCTCTTCCCTCCTTAGCTAATAAATGAAAACATATTATTTATGAGTTTTAGTCCCAGAGCCGGACTTTGTGCTAAGGAGAAAGATGCATGCATGTTGGAAAGATGGAGAGACAAACAAATAGGGATGCATACAAAGGTGTACTTCCTAGTACCTGTGCTCTTGGAGCCCATCATGGAATGAGTCACTTCCTTCAGATGCAATGGAAAAGGCTTTTGGGCTTAATTGGGAAGTAGGCTTCTTCCTGATTTGGAAAAGTGAAATCAAAACTGATACTTCTTAGACAGGAGTGGCATCTCTCGGCAGCTGATTTAAGAAAATGTCTTCAGGGATCTTTGGGTGACAAAGCCTAGAACCCCAGACAACCCTGGATGAGCAAAGGCAGGCAGGAACTGAACTGCTTAGCATGATAAAATAAAGTAAAGCCTTCTGTTTGTGTGGGCCTAAGAGACACAAAGCTGAAAGGACTCCGGAGCCCAGGAAGAGCATATAAAGGGCAGCGAGGTACCTGGAGTCATAGCAGGATAGTGATGGGTGGAGAATGGAAAAGACCTGGGAGGAAAATTTTTTTTTAATACATGGCTTCATTAGCACAGTAATGTCTAATATTTCAAGGTTATGCCATTGTCTCCCCTGGGCTGCCCTGTAATCTCGTTCCATGCCCTCAGCCATTCAGTAAATATTGGCTACACACACTAGCCTTGAGTTAGTGACTCTCTGGGGAGAGTAAAGTAAAGAGTGCTTGGCTAGCTTACGGTGAAGTGGTATACTAGTGCCGACAGAGAGCCATTGAGCCATGGGGCCACAACCCAGGAGTCTGTGGTGCTGGTAAAATGGAGGAAGAGGTGACAGAGAGAAATGTAGGTGCCCAGAGAATCTTCAAAATAATCAGGGTTCCACAGTAAGTGGATGGGGTCCAAGACATGCTATTTTATTTATTTATTTATTTATTTATTTATTTATTTATTTATTTATTTATTTGAGACAGAGTTTCTCTTTGTTGCTCAGACTGGAGTACAATGGTGTGATCTCGGATCACCACAGCCTCTGCCTCCCAGGTTCAAGCCATTCTCCTTCCTTAGCCTCCTAAGTAGCTGGGATTACAGGCAGCACCACCATGCCCAGCTAATTTTGTATTTTTAGTAGAGACGGGCTTTCTCCATGTTGGTCAGGCTGGTCTCGAACACCCGACTTCAGGTGATCCATCCACCTCGGCCTCCCAAAATGTTGGGATTACAGGCATGAGGCACGGCGCCCGGCCAAGACATGCTATTTGAATATAAAACAGAAATCTCGGTACACTGGGAACCCTCAGGCCACAGACCCTTGGTTTATATATACTCACACCTCAGCTTAGCCTTTGAAGCTTAAGAAGGCATCTGCTCAGTCCTTTGTTCTAGTCTAGGATGACTCAAATTCATGGTAGGCCTCAGAGTTGGACAGCCCCCTAACATGGATGCCTCCTGAGTGTTTGCAAGAAGCATGAATGGATCACTTATCTCCCAATGTGGCTTATTTCATTCTTATAAATAGCTATATCATCATTTTAAGCTTTTTCCTTGGATTGCAGTGAAATTGGCCTTCCCATAACTTCTAATCATTACTTCTAATTCTATTCTTTGGGCTGGCACAGATTTAATCTTGTCCTTCATGACAATACCTGAAGACGTTTCTAGTGGACCCCACTAGATTATAAACTCCTTGAGGGATTGATTTAAATGACAATGACACTACACCTAATGGAGGAAAGAGATCCAGCTCTCATTTTATACTCTCCACAGCACTGAGCAAGATCCTTTGCCCATCACTGGCACTGCAGAAAAATGAGAATGAATATACAGAATGAATATATCCCTTCTCCAAAATTCTTACGACCAGAAGTGTTTCAAATTTCTTATTTTTTCAGATTTTGGAATATCTGTGTAAACATAATGAGATGTCTTAGGAATGGCACCCAAGACTAAACATGAAATTTGTGTTTCCTATATACCTTATATACATAGCCTGAAGATAATTTTAGACAATATTTTTAATACACTTGTGCATGAAACAAAGTTTTGACTGTGTTTTGACCGTGACCTGTCACATGAGGTCAGGTGTGGAATTTTCCACTTGTGGCATCATGCTGGCACTCAAAAAGTTTCATATTTTGGAATATTTTAGAATTTCTGATTTTCAGATTGGGGTGCTCAACCAGTATAAATAACATGAATCTTAAAGAAAGTTATTTATTCTTCCTCCCCAAATTCTTCTTTTCCATATCAGGGGTCAGCAAACTTTTTCTATAAAAGGCCAGAGAGTAAATATTGTAGGTTTTAGGGCCATATGTGGTTTCTGATGGATGTTCTACTTTGTCTTATCTTATGACACTTTCAGAAATGTAAAAGCCGACCATGCACGGTGGCTCACACCTGTAATCCCAGCACTTTGGGAGGCCGAGGCAGGCAGATCACCTGAGGTCAGGAGTTTGAGACCAGCCTGTCCAACATGGCTAAACCCTGTCTCTACTAAAAATACAAAAATTAGCTGGGCATGGTGGTGCACCCCTGTAATCCCAGCTACTTGGGAGGCTGAGGCAGGAGAATGTCTTGAACCTGGGAGGCAGTGGTTGCAGCCAGTCAAGATCACGCCACTGCACTCCAGCCTGGGCGACAGAGTGAGACTGTCTCAAGAAAAAAAGAAAGAAAGAAAGAAATGTAAAAGCCATTCTTTCCTGACTGACCATACAAACAGCCTGTGGGTCAGGTTAGGTTCACTGGCTATAGTTTGCCAACCCCTCATCTAGAGGAAATAACACTAGACCCTCAACAATATGACTTGGTTTCTAGACCTCTCCTAATCCTGGTTATCTTCACATGAACAGCCGCCAGTTTAATTAATTCCTCCTTAAAATATAACATGAGAACAAGACTGCTGTGGCTAGAGGTAGCTGGTAGGAACACACCTGCCACAGTTGTCCTTCAATCCTATTGCTTTTCCTAAACTCCAAGGATTGTGCTAAGCACCAAGAGTAAAACACGTAAGAATAAGAATGGTTCCAGCACTTTAGAAATTTATATTCTGACTGAGGTGATAGTTAGACCTATTCTGAGGAAGCAGCATATATGATTTTGTGGCAGATTAGTCACAGAAATAAGTATCTCATGCCCTCTGAGAAGCAGAAGGAAGGGGCCTGAAACGAAAGATATCCACTATTTCTTGAGCTTTTACCGGACAGGATAACTGCTTCCACTTCTTAGCTCCTTTGTTCCTCAAAACAGCTAAGACATGGGGACTACTTTTATCTCTGTTTTACAAGTGAGGTTTACAGAGTTGAAGTAACTTCCCAAACCACAGCTAAAACAAGGTAAAGAAGCCTTTCAATGTGACCTGTCTGGCTGCAGAGCCTGAGCTCTTTGTCTCTGGGCTATACTGCCTTCCTGGCAATACACTCTGTGGCTCCCAATGGCCTACTTCCTAGCAGA
Organism: Mandrillus leucophaeus; assembly: GCF_000951045.1. Classification (NCBI taxonomy): domain Eukaryota; kingdom Metazoa; phylum Chordata; class Mammalia; order Primates; family Cercopithecidae; genus Mandrillus; species Mandrillus leucophaeus. The sequence continues at coordinate 5,137,425 of NW_012101576.1, forward strand.
GGCTGGCATGTCCCTTCATCCTGGTTCTGTAACTCTATGGACTAAGATTCCCAGGAATTCCTTCAAGATACTCCTCTTGATCCAGGTGCTAGAATATGAAAGCATGGGCAAAATAAGACTGGCAGGCTAGGAGATCAGGAAACAGCACCAGGAAAAAACTAAGGAGGACTGTGAAAAGCAAGACCAACTATAGGAAAATTCAATCTCTTAAAGTATGGGGATTTAGTTATTTAGGTAGCAGAGCTTTCTGGATCGCTGAGGATTTGCAAACTCACTTTAAACAACAAAAGAATCTTCAATTTACAAGTGGCAGGTAGAAATATTTTCAAAATGTATTGCACATGCCTTTTCTTTCTTAGAATACCCCCCGAAAAGGACTATATGACTCAGATGTATCATGAAAATGTCATGGTTATGTTGCAATTCAGTGACATCATTAATGCTTATTAAGGTATAGATATCTAACCTATTCACTCCTACCATAAATGATTCTGGAAAACTGGTGTGAGTTTTCATACTCATGTCTGCTTTTCACTTATTTCTGTTTCTTAGTTTTCAGCTGTTGCTTCTCCTTATTATTTGCTTCTAATAGGCTCTTCCTACGTTCCAACTTTAGCTAGGATATCAGATAACCAGGGTTATTATAATTATGTGTAAAACAAGAGTAATTGCCTCTGAAGAAGTACCTGAAAGTTCAGTGCATGACTTTTACTACATGAATTTTGTGACATCTATTTGGCTTCTTAGAATCCTCATTTTACTAATTTTTTGAGACCTTGTCTCCTCCCTTGCTCCAGGTTCACGAGTTGAGATCAAATAGGGTAACTAAGGGTCAAATGGAGTCCCTAGGGAGACACAGTTAATCAGGATGGACTGAGAAGTAAACAACAGAGGAGAGCTTTTTATTCAACTTTAAATTGTACTATAATTCTCATAAGCTTGTGGACAGGGGCTGTTCCTTCCATCTAGAATGAAAAGGAGTGGAGGTTTCATCAATTGTCTCTTAGGATCTGACAAGCTCTCACTGACTGGTAGACTCCTGCTATTCCCCTACAGTGTTGAAAGTCAGAAGGTCAGATAAAGAAAGGTCAATGTTTGATGGTTTAATGCCATGGATGTGTGTGGGAAGAGAGGATAAAAAGAGATCTGTGGTCAGTCTTGACTCTCATAAATGTCGTTCCTCCAGGGCTCTAGAGACTGTAAACCTAAAGGATGTACTCACCCTGCTGTGCTGCAGTGTTTATGCCAGGATTGGCTCCAGGCCCCTGGCTAAGGTGTCCCCTTGCTCTGCACCAGCTCAGGCATTTCCAATCACTCCGTTTTGACTTTCTGCTCTCCCACTTGTCCTGTCCCCCTGGTGTCTCAGAGGGTGCTCTGCTCACCCTGGGCTCAGAGCCCTGACTCTGAAGTTGGGGTCCCTTTCTCACTTGCAGGTGGATCCCGCTACTCATTCCACAGTGCTCGGCCTGGTTTTGGGTGGAGGGGCTGCTGCAGCTGGGAGCCCAGCCTCAGTGGATCAGTAGCTGGCTTGGGTCCAGAGTTGCTTTGCTCTTCTGGAACAGGCACCTCTGTCCTCAGAACTAGCAGCAGGTCTTGCTCCACATCTGGAAAAGTTCAAAAGTGTTTGTCTGGGTGAAGGAGGCCCTTCGGGGGAGGGGGTTCAAGAGCATGACATCATCTGAGTCAGGTCCAGCTTCCTCTGGAGAGAGAAAAGGTCTGGGCCAGGGAGGACCAGATGGGGTTCCTAGGAATCAGTATGCTGGGGGAGAAGAGGGAGAGAGCAGGCAAGAAGAGGAGTCTTGGAATGGTGCCTTGAGAGGGTAATCCTTTAATTCAGTGTCTGAATATTGCCCCCTTGGATGAATTCAGATGAATCTGACCTTAAAGTCAGAGTGGTGGGAGGGTCCCATCTAAACAGGAAAGAAACCTGGATTGGCTTCTGAATCAATTTTATTTTGATCAACCCACCTCCTGTTTAAGCCAGATGGGAGCTCATCCTTTTCTCTCCAGAGATGTGGGGGAAGAATTGTGATTTTTTGACAGTTTAGACCCAGCCTAACCTCCTTGCTGCATCTACTCAAGAGTTAGCTAAACCTCAGTGTTCCATTGATGCTTCCCTTCATGAACTATGGCCTTCCCTTTGGGAGATACCTTGGTCATTCAGGCTCTTCATCTCTAAGACAGAGATAGTGATATTCCTTCTTCCTACTGCTTACCTGGCACATAATAGTAAGACATGATTGCCGCCCTCACCATTAATAGCAATCTACTTGCAGCAGGTTGTGGAAGGAAGCAGATATGAAAGAGTGAAACCCTTGTCATCACCTTTAGGAAAAGCATTCTTGGCCCCAGGTTGATGGCTGTGAAGCCAAAAGTCTAACTTCCCTCTTGATCTTAAGGGAAACAACAGATGTCATTCTACCTTGCTGTTTACCTGGAAATTGCTAAAAAGTACAGATCTAGATCCCAATCAGGAAAATTTAGAGACAAGCTTTAGGGTGGCCTGGGACCCTCCAGGGCTTTTCCTTGAAGATGGAACTGCCTTTGTGAACTCCGGATAACAAGTTCACCCTTAACATTTACAAGGCCCAAGGCAAGAGTACAACAGAGGCCTACATACTGTATTTCTAAACATTTCAAGGTTGTAAGTCAGGCCAACTAAGTGATAAAATATCTTCTATCCTATTCCCTTGACAAACATATCTTCATGACCACTTGGAAGGCCAGGTTTGAATTTGGGATGCTCAGATTCTTGGAATTCAGTGCCACAATGCAGTTGAGCAGGAAAAGATGGCTCCTGACCCCAGCCCACTTCCCTTCTCTTCTTTCTACTCGTGACTCTGGCTCAAATTGCAGGGCAATTGCATGTGTGTCTGGGACACCCCACCCACAGGCTTAAGCACTAAGCACTAACTCTTCTCCCTGCAAGCAGTCATCATTTGGCCACCACTGGGCCTTGGAGGTACACACCCTTGTGCTGCAGTTCACCTTAGCAGGATGGACTGGGAGAAGAGGACCAACGTGGATGTCAGCAAAGTGCCATTTGAGCAAGAAATGCTAGGACTTCTGGTTCCCACAGTATGATCTAGAAGAGAGGGGACATCCTGATTGGTCCTCACAGGAAGCAGGACAGAGTGTGGGCTCTTTGAAGCATAGGGTTCAGGCAAGAAACTTCTCCTTCCTGTGTCTAATGATACTGACTGGGAATGGTGAGTCACATCTGTAATCCCAGAGCTTTGGGAGGCCAAGGCAGGAGGATCACTTGAGCCCAGGAGCTTAACGTTACAGTGAACTGTGATCTCACCACTGCATTCCAGCCTGGGTGCAGTGGTGACAGAGCAAGACCCTGTCTTTTTTTTTTTCTTTTTTTTTAAAAAAAAGGATGTATCCCAAGATATATGGAAGACATGTGCAAGAACACTCATGAAGATCTTCAGAGAAAAATGAGATCCAAAACATTATACTATAATACTATAATAACTTAGCATTTGGTATCTCATTGATTCTCCCAACAATCCATGTAAGGTAGCCAGAAAAGCCCCTTACTTAAGAGGTAAGAGAGCTGAGATACTTGCATGCACTAAATTACATGGTTAGTTATTGGCAGAGCCAGAACGAAGCTTGTCTACCTTTCCACTACATTGATGCGAAACCAGACCTTGTGTTCCCTGGTTCATTAGCTGAATTCCTAGGTCAGAGCATCCTAAAAGCTGAATTCCTCAAGAAAAGGAAAGGCAAATGGGTTTGAATACCATGAGCAAAAGGATGAGGGGAGTTTGGGAATGGGGAAGCCTGAGAAGGATAGATTTTTAAGGGGATCACGTAGAGACAGTGTGAGTCTAGTGATTATTCCGAGAATTAGTATACCGGATGGAGAGTGACCAAAAAAGAGGATACAGTGAAAAGGAAAAAGAAGCATGACCTCTTGCACACTTTAGATCTTCGCAATATTTATGCAGGTGTAATTTTATACTTTAGTATGTAACTAAACATACTATGAATACCACCTCATATTTCCACGTTGCTACAGTTTTTATAATTTTTTCTTTCTAATGATTGTTTATATGATTATGTAATGATTGTGGTACATTAAGTGCATATATCACTTATCCTATTGTAATTCATTTAGTTACTCACGTTTCCCTCCTATAAATAATACTGTATGAGACATTTTTATGCATATAAATCTTTCCTTCCCTATGTCCTGAGGGCAAATCTGGTAGTGGGGAATTAGTCCACTGTCCAGGAGTATGTTCTTGTTGCTGCCCCATTGTCAGGGACAGCAGGGAATGTTCTAGACGGATTCTGCCTGAAGTCAGGAAATTGCATCAGGTAATATCACAAGGCTGATACTTTTAGGTTCTGATTCTTCTTCCTCGTTTTCCTATAGCCTCTGGGTTCACAAATGCCAACAACACCAGTACTGTTACCCCAAAGTCATCTACCCAGGAAACATTTTCAACTGTTTCTACAAATGTATCGTACCAAGAAACTGCAATATCTAGTACCCTTGGAAGTATCAGCCCACACCCTGTGTCTCAACATGGCAGTGAGGCCACAACAAACATCACAGGTAAAAAGAGCATTTGTGTCAGATCCCTGAGAGGTGCTGGTGATGCTTGGGTAAAGCATTTAGGATATTTTCAGACTGCTCCCCTACACCACAGAGGAAATTATACAAGTCCCTAGTACTAATGGCTTGAGTATCATGCGTAGGGCACCCTGAAGTAAATTCTAGATAATTCTTCCTTCAGTGACAGTTTTCTCAGGCCCATGTCTTGGGAGCTGATCCCGATCAGTAATGCCTCCATACCCCTTCTCTCATGCTGAGTTCAGCTTAGTGATAAAATCAGGATCAGATGACTCCATAGAGACCTCCGATCTCTTCTAAAGGAAAGAAGGTGAGTACAGGTCCCAACTGGGGGTCTTTGGCTTCTCTAAGGTAGACCAGCATCTATTTCAGTTTCAGGGCACCTCTAATACATTCTGGATTCTAGCTGTGGTTCCAACAGCTTGAAATGAGTTTGGTCAGGGATGGGACACGATGTAACTGTTAACTCCCCAAACTCCCTTTTCTGTGTTGAAATGCATGCCCACATCATGAACTTAGATTGTGTATATGTATGAGCACGTGCACACATACACACCCATGTTTTGTTCTCTTCCAGAAACTACAGTCAAATTCACGTCTACCTCTGGGATCACCTCAGTTTATGGAACCACAAACTCTTCTGTCCAGTCACAGACCTCCGTAATCACCACAGTGTTCACCACCCCAGCCAACATTTCAACTCCAGAGACAACCTTAAAATCTAGCCTGTCTCCTGGAAATGTTTCAGACCTTTCAACCACTAGCACTAGCCTTGCAACATCTCCCACTGAACCGTATACATCGTCTTCTCCTATCCCAAGTGTCATCAAGGTGGGTGAATTGGGCCAAAAATAGCAGATTGCCCCTCACTTCATATGTATGCAGGCAAGCTGTCTCTTTCCCTTCACACCTCTCCTCATCTCTGCCAGTGGGATTTGGGTCATGTCAGAATCAGCATGGAAATACACAGTTTAAATATTGTTGAGAGAAGTAGAAAGAGGAGGAAAGGGGTAGAGTTAGGTAGTAAGGCCCATCCAGGCTTCGGGTATTGCATTTTAGGGAGTAGAGGGTAAACGGGATTCTCAGAGATCCAACGAATCCTCTGATTCTTTCTAGTACCTATTGGTGGGACTTTGACCAGGGCACCATTTCCCTCTGGGAATATTTGGAAACTATTGCTCATTTGCTGGGGCTGCTTCTCCCAAAATGGTTAGGACAAATAACATTTCCTCTCCATGAGAGGATTTGGTGGCTGTGCCAGGCACAGAGAGGCAGTAAAGGGGGTCATTGGCAATGGCAGGAACTGGGCAGACCAGGGATGGTGAGCTCAGCCTGGCCTTCTCAGCCTTGGGGCCTATGGCTGTCAACAGCTTTCAGCATACAGGACAGAAAATATGAGGGCCTTAGTCAGGAGATATGCTTGACGGATCTGTCTACTTTCTGTTTTTAAAGGAGCCAGGGCCAGGTGTGGTGGCTCATGCCTGTAATCCCAACATTTTGGGAGGCTGAGGTGGGCAGATCATTGAGGTCAGCAGTTCAAGACCAGCCTGGGCAACATGGTGAAACCCCGTCTCTACCAAAAAATACAAAAATTAGCTGGGTGTGGTTGTGCACCTGTAGTCCCAGCTACTCAGAAGGCTGAGGCAGGAGAATTGCTTGAACCAGGGAGGTGGAGGTTGCAGTGAGTCGAGATCACGCCACTGAACTCTAGCCTGGGCGAGACTCCATCTCAAAAAAAAAAAAGAGCCAAAATGGGAATCTGGAGAGTCCTGGAGGCCAGGAGAAAAACCAGGTATCCCCAGCATCTGCTGGTCCACCCCATTATCCCTGTTTGCCTGTATGGCCTTCCTGCAAGTGTGTGATTGACTAGAGAGAAAACAGCCCAAATGGGAAAATATCCTCCCCTCTCCCATTCCTGCACCATCCAAGCCAACGTTTACCAAGATTGCAAATAGCAACTTGCCAGTAAGCCCAGGCTAATAACAAAAGTTTTGTCATCTGATGAGGATAATGAGGATAGAGGTGAAATAGAAGAGAGTGTGACTATTAGAAATCTCTAGTCCCCTGACAAATTTTAAATTTCCTTTTCCTTAAAACTTCCTAAGAGAGCACACCGCGGAAAGCAAACTGGAAAAAGTTGGGAAAGAAATGAGGAGCAAAGATGCTGGCTTATTTACTTTTTTTTCTTACAGTTTTTTGTTTTAATACAGACAGAAATCAAATGTTCAGGCATCAAAGAAGTGAAATTGACTCAAGGCATCTGCCTGGAGCAAAATGAGACCTCCAGCTGTGTAAGTCAACTCCCCATCCAACCTCTTCCTGCCGCCCCCTGTCCCCTTCCTCAATCCCTTCTGAACACCCTTAAACCTTCTTGGATTGCACTGGATTTGAGTAGGGGTCTGGGGAGTTTAGCTTGGTCAACCTGCTTTTAATACCCAGCTTTCTGTTTAGAAAGTAAGAGGCCCCATCTGGTGGGCAAAAGAGGCAAAAACAGTTTTAATTATTAATAAATTTTGTTATTTTCCCCTCCTCTATAGTACTTTTTCCCACTCCTCTATAGTACTTTTTCCCACTCCTCTATAGTACTTTTTCCCACTCCTCTATAGTACTTTTTAAATTTTCCCCTTCTCTATAGTACTTTTAAATCTGAGAGAGTCAGATTTAAGTTGCTTTTTGGTTAAGAAAGTCCCTCTCACTCACCAGATATAAACTAGTCACCTAAAATGTCAGTTCATTTATTATTATTAAATATTTACATGTAACTCTTTAATCCATATAGAATTTATTTTGCTGTAATGTTACATTTTCCATGTAACCATTTTTCCTAACATTATTTGTTGAATGACTCCCTCTTCTGTTGCATGGGATGTATCCTTTAGCTTATATTAAGTTTTTATATGTCTTAGGGCATACTCTTCAGACATATTTTATTTGTTCAGTTTGTCTATACTTTTGCCTATTTTAAATTTTCAAAATTATTGTATGTTTTTGCTATAGTATTTTTAATATCCAGTCAGGCAGATCTTTTTTTATTACACTGTAAAAACTGTGACTTTTTTTTCTTTTAGAAAAAAAAATGCAAAACAAAATGCTTTAAAATTTGAATTGTAACTGCTCTGGAATTTCTTCATTTTTTCTGGTTTTCTTTTGCCTCTCTCAGCATCTTGTTTCTTTAGCTTTATTTTTTCTCTAGATTTGATGGATTTCATAGGCCTATTTGTCACATAGATCTCCCATTATATATTCAAATTGATTGTCGCTGATAGGTTAGAAAGTTAATAGGATTTTGAATAATTATTTCTGGGTTGGCCAGTTTCTTGAATTTGCCTATTGATTCTAGGAACTTTTTAGATGATTCCTTTCAATTTTAAGGTGAGCTATGTTGTTATCTACCACAATATATTGTTTTTCTCCTCCTGTTTAGTAGTTATGCCTCTTGTTTCAGTTTCATGTCTTACTGCATTGGAAAGAATGTAGAGGGCATTGTGTTAATTTAAATGATTCTGGCAGACCTTGCTTTGTTTCAGTAAATCTAATTTCCTAACAGTAACATGGCTCTGGAGGAAGGACGAGGTGAAGGAAAGAGTGGTATTTACTTACAGAAGAAAACATTTTCTTATGAGTTGGGGATCCATTTAAGGGAATCACATATGTGATGTGTTGGCATGCATAGATTGGAGAGATCGCAGTCTGTAGAGGGCATAAATTACTTATTTTTTCCATTCGAACTTGGTAGTTTTACTACAATCATCAGTTGGGTCTCTCAGACTTAAAAATTTGTAAAAATTATACCTGAAAGAATTTAACTTAGGACATCTAAAAGCAACCGAAATAGTGATGACATAAGTTTGCATACTGGAATAACTAAATGCAGTCTGCAAAATAGTTAACTTAAACATAAACATACAATGTACAAGTAACATGCAGTGTGCTTCTGATGCTGATTTTCAACTCAACTCATTAGAAAAAAAATTGTCAAGTTCTTTGCTGATCGTAGCCAAGGAAAATGACGATCTTTCCCCCTGCAACTCCATCGACTTGGTGGAGCATACGTTTTGCTGTGTATCACACAGGTATGTGCCAGAATGCTAATTCTTTGTGCCTGGAATTTAGAGTTAACTGCAGAGCCTTTGCCTTTCTGTTGCTCTTCAAAGTTCACATGTAACTTGGGTCACTGTATGAGAAACGTGCCAGAAACTTACTGCTCTTTTAGAAGTAATTCCTCTTAACTCTGCTGTGGTCTTTGCTGTCTGGCCTACTTCGTGCCACGGCTGAGAAGGTCTCTGCATGTTCCTCTAAGATTCAGGTAGGATCTGTGAGTGGTGATGTGAAAAGAGAGCAGCTCCCCTCCAGTTCCTATGCTAAAGAAGACTTCCATCCACACTGCCCCTTCATGAAGCAACTCAGTGGCAGCTCATATGAGTGCTTTTGTTTCCCTGGTCTTTCCACCAGTGTTGATCCCCTTTCTTCCTGAGGGCTCCTCATCCTCAGCCCCCATGTGGCAATGCCTTCTCCTGCTCTCCAAGGTAATTTATCCTCAGCCAACTATCCTGTTCCAAAATGTTTGTCCGAGATGCCCTTTCCTTTGGCCCTACTCCCTGTTTGTCTGATAAACAGTCTGTTTCAAAAGCTGCGAGTGCTGCAGGGCCTCCTAATTTTCCTTAGGTTGAATTTGTACTTTCAGTGTCAGAGGGCCTTAAGGTATTGGTTCTAACGTTGGGAGCCTCAGGCCCTACGTAATATTCTCGTGAAGAGCAGGAAGGATTTGGTTTCCCCGAGCATCACATCCTTGACGTATGTTGGTACTCTCCTGCATCTGATATATGCCCATAACAGGAATATGTGTGCATGAGTCTAGCTATCCAGACACTCGTTCTGCACTGATACATAGTGAGTGCCAATATGTTAGCTCACCCTATGTGAATTCTGTAGGTGTGTCTTCTGTATGTGCATTCTGTAGACATGTCTATCCCATTCACTCTTTTTTTGCCCCCCAGCCGTCACCTCTAGGCAGCCAGGGGAAGGGAAGGTGATACCACTCTCATCTCAAACACCTGTTACCATATCTCAGCACCCTCATTAGCAGTGTGTGTCTTCCTAAGTCTAACTTTCATTCTTTTGGCAGCAGTGTCAGCTTAATTTAGTTTTTGTGGTTGTGGTTCCCCAAATAGTTTCCAAAATGTAAGATTACTTGATACTTTTATGCTACACCCATTTGTCCAGAGGAATCCACCAAAATATTTTTAATTGTGGTAAAATATACGTAACATAAGTCATGACTTTAACCACTTTTAAGGGTACCATTGAGTAGTAGTAAGCACGTTCACATTATTGTACAACCAATCTCTAGAACTCTCTGCATGTTCCAAAACTGACACTATATACCCATGAAAAAACTCCCTGCTCTCCCCAGACCCTGGCAACTTTCTGTTCCTATGAATTTGGCTACTCTAGGTACCTCATATGAGTAGAATTATAGTGTTTGTCTTGCTGTGTGACTGGCCGATTTCACTCAGCATAATGTCTTTAAGGTCCAACCATGTTGTAGCACCTGTCAGAATTTCCTTCCTTTTTCAGGCTGAATAATATTCCATGGTATGCATAAACCTCGTTTTGTTTCTCCATTCATCCGTTGATGGACACTTGGGCTTTTTCCCCTTTAGGCTAATGTGAATAATACTGTTTTTAACATAAGTGTACAAATATCTCCTTGACACCCTGATTTGAGTCCTTTTGGGGATATATCCAAAAGTGAAATGGCTGGACCACATGGGAATTCTATTTTTGAATTTTTGAGGAACCACCAGACCATTTTACATTCCCACCAGTAGCGTACAAGGGTTCCAATTTCTTCTCATCCTCATCAACACATGTTATTTTCTGGGTTTTAAAATAGCAGCCGTGCTAATGGGTATGAGGTGGCATCTCATGGCAGTTTTGATTTACATTTCCCCGATGATTAGTGATGTCGCGCCTCTTTCATGTGTTTATTGGTCATTTGTATATCTTCTTTGGGGAAAGGTCTAGTCAAGTCCTTTGTCCACCAATTTGTTCTTTAGAAATACCTATCTTTAGTACCATATCTGTTTATTTGCAGAGTTTGTAATTACTCAGCTACCTCACTTTACTCGTATTCACATTGACTTCATCTGAGGCAGGCTGCCTCCAGCCTCCACTAAAGGTCAGTTTCCATGTGGAAAACATAAGTTACAGATGAAAGATTTATGAATATGGTATGTCTACTGCAAAAAGCCTGCGATCTGGAAGCAATCTCACTTCTTATCCTTGGTTAACTGCCTCCACTAGTTAAGTGACTTGAAACAGGTCCCTCATTATTCCAGTTCCTATATGAAAATAGAGTTTTCACTTGCATTGTCAAACTCACACCAAAATAGATAAAATGATTTTAAAAGGGGTTAGGGGAGATGATTGATCCTAGAATCTCAGCATTGGAAAATATCTTAAAGGTCATTAAAAAAATACCTATCCTTCCCCCACCCCCATCCCCATCCCAATGCTTGACGTTAAGAGTCTTTGCAAAGTTTGAGAATGCTACTCTAGAGAGGTTAGATGGGTTTATTATGTTTGCAAAGAAACATGTGTGAGCTGATGTAGTTAGGAGCTTGTAAATCTGATTCTCATGAACAAAATGGTGAGGCTGTGTCTTCCTCCTGCCCACTCTCCCGTGATGTTTGCCCACAGCCTCTCTTGGGGGAGGATGTTTATTCCAAGCGTCCGGAGAAGCATTGTGCTTTGTTCAGGATCCACCTGCTCCTCTTGGGGCTCAAACACAATTCACTGATGCGGTTGGATTCCAGAGTGGGAGGCTGGCCGCTATTATTCCTTTGAATCTAGTCCAAGAAACTGTGCAAGGGGTGGAGGGACCCTGTGTCGAAGCCAACTGGTTGGGATGTTAAGTTGAACAACAATTCCCTGAGTTCTTTTGTTTGCTGCTATGGTTTGTGCAGTCTGAGTTGTAAATGCTATAATGTACACTCCCCCCAACACACACACTTAGGAGTCTTACAGTCTAGTCAGAGAAAAATGATGATAACAATGCACCGAATGTGATCAATATGTAGACTCTAGATGATATGGTATATAAGGTATAACTATTATTAATAATGATAGTAGCAGCTGCCATTTATCTAGTGCCCACTAGATTCTCAACACCACATTGGACACTTTTTTTTTTTTTTAGACAGAGTCTTGCTCTGTTGCCCAGGCTGGAGTGCAGAGTGTAGTGTTGTGATCTCAGTTCACTGCAACCTCTGTCTCCTGGATTTAAGCTATTCTTGTGCTTCAGCCTCCCGAGTAGCTGGGATTACAGATGCCCATCACCATGCCCAGCTAATTTTTGCATTTTATAGAAGAGACAAAGTTTCACCATGTTGGCCAGGGTGGTCTCAAACCCCTGGCCTCATCTGATTTGTCCATCTCGGCCTCCCAAAGTGCTGGGATTACAGGCATGAGCCACCGCACCTGACTGGACACTTTCATACAATATCTCTTTAGTCACCCCAACAACCCAGTGTATAGCTGAGGAACATGACAGTCAGACTAGTTGCATGACTTGCAAGGAATCCAGTAAAGAGCAGAGCAAGGATTGATGCCCAGTCTGGTTGAAGATAGGACGAGCTTCATTGAGGAGGTAGAAACTGAGTTGAGTCTTGAAGGATAGTGAATACCAGGGAGAAGGAAGTGTTCTTCATTCTCCTTGAAATGAAGGTTGTGGAACAATGCATGCTCTCCCCATCTTGGGCTTCCTGGAGGTGGTGCCTCGATTCCAAATGCTCTTCCCCACTGGCTTCCTCTGCTCACCCTTCAGCCATTCTTCAAGGCCTATAGTGAGATGTGTCTGCTAACCTTAACCAGACGTGTCCTCACCCTCCTTTGTATGTCCATAGCACTTTGGTTGTACCTTTCTTATGGTGCTTACCATGGTAGTAGCTCTGACCTCTAAAGTCTCTTCGCACCTCCATTTTTTCACCTACAAAATTAGTAGAATAGCTCTCCCAATCTTGTAGGTCATGTGAGGCCTAAATGAGTTAATATATGGAAAGCACTCAGAACTGTGCCTAGATATCGTAGGCATCTGTTATTTTATTTTTTATTTCTTTATTTTTGAGCCCGGGTCTCCGTCACCTAGGCTGGAGTACAGTGGACTCAACCTCTCAGAGTGGAGAGACCCTCCCACCTCAGCCCACCAAGTGGCTGGTATTGTAAATGCATGCCACGACCCCTGGTTTAATTTCTAAATTTTTTATAGAGATAGGGTTTCCCTGTGTTGCCCAGGCTGGTCTCGAATTCCTGGGCTGAAGTGATCCTCTCATCTCAGCCTCCCAAAGTGCTAGGATGGCAGGCATGAGTCACCACGCCTGGCTGGCATCTGTTATTTTAATTGCCATACATGCAAACTGAAAACTTTCACCGGGTGGAATTCATAGATACCTCCCAATCCCCACCCCCCTACACATGACACATAAATACAATACACACATACATGACACATGCACAGAGGTTTTCACACGGCATCCTATATTCAGGGCTTGATAAATTGTCAAGGTGTGGCTTCTTGCACTCAGCAGGCGTAGGAAGGTGCCATTTGGTTTGGCTAGTTTATGACCTGCAGGAGCCCTGTCCCTCTGCCTCTCTTGGGAAGCAGATCTATTTCAACTGGAGACACTTCAGAAGGCCAGAGTCATCCAGGCAAGAACCCCCCTCCTCCTCATCCAGACTCTTGGTGCTGGGGAGCGGGTGTGCTCAAGGGGAAGCCATGTAAGGCTCCCCTGAGAGAACTGGGTTTAGAGAGGTGGAGACTGTTGATTGGTTCAGTGTGGCATTCAGACTACTTAGTTCAAATGCTGTTCAGAAAAACAGATTTTTCCAGAGGCAGAGTGTCTATCAAGGACTTGCTGGGAGACCTGCAGAATTGCTCCTTTTCCTGAGGAATGAAGCAGCAGTGGCCTGAGAACTCATTTCTCTGTAGTCTTGTTTCCTGGGGGTTTTTTGAGGCTCCAGTTTGGGCTCGTGTCTCTGTGACCTGGGGTTTGGCTAACCACACTCTCCTGGCTTTATCCAAGCCCAGTTATTTTCCCTCAGCTGCTTCAAATTCCAGCTGGGTCCTGAGGCCAATCTTGACCTTGCTTTGTGTAGGAGCAAAGGAGCCTGGGTTTTCCTGCCTTGGGTCACAGCAGTGGGAAAATACCCAGGCTCCATTCCAACTGGGAGGACCCTGTGGCCTTGTTGCAAGCAGCGGCCCTGCCCGCAAACAGGAAGCTTTCTTCTCCACAGAGACCCAGTTCTGATGATGGTCACACACCCCAGCAGTTTTCCCCTAACAGGAAAGTTGTCAGGACTGTTCAGGCATTTCCTTCTCTGCCATCTGCCATCCGCCATCCGGACTGAAGAGAAAGTCTTAGTTTCGATTCCTTTCCTGTTCAGGGGAGGAGGTGACTGATTGGAGGCTGCTGGAATAAATTCTGACTCACCGTTGAAGAATTATCAGAGTTTTTCTTCTGAGTCCGAGTTCCTGGGTCTGATGGCCCAGTCAGCAACCTGGAGAAAAATCTATGAACTTCATTAAAACTGGGTTCCATGCTTTCAATGGAAAAGCAGGGATGGAAGACCAGACAAAAATGCCATTTCAGTTTAAGCAATGCGCTTCATGAGACTCCTTTGGGTAGTAAGAGGGAGGAGGCCACTGAGGTTTCCACTGAGTGTATATTATAGATTCATTCTCTACTCCTCACCTTCCTTGACTTTTCTTCCATCACTGGGGACTGCTGTAATCTTGAAACAGAATATTTTCTCTTAGTTATTATTGTATTATTAATATTTTCTGTTGGTCATTTCCTTTGAGTTTAATTTGCATATGTGTACATGGGTGATGCTTCAATTAGACAATTTTTTTAAGTTTGTTTTCTGACATCTTAGATACTAGAAGATATGGATTTTCATCCTTGGAGATTATGCAGGTTTTTTTCTTATTGTGTTGTTGCACATATACAGTTAGCAGTATTTTTTTTTCTGTTGGAATTTTAGAAAGAAGGATGCTTCTTGTGGATGGGGTAAGAGTGTGACTGTAATCGGAATTATTGCCTGAGACTCTGGGTGCAGTTTAGGGTAGAGCAGTAATTTCATCTCTTGCTCTCCATGTTTCTCTGTCTTCCCAGGCGGAGTTTAGGAAGGACAGGGGAGAGGACCTGGCCCGAGTGCTGTGTGGGGAGGAGCAGGCTGATGCTGATGCTGGGGCCCAGATATGCTCCCTGCTCCTTGCCCAGTCTGAGGTGAGGCCTCAGTGCCTACTGCTGGTCTTGGCCAACAGAACAGGTAAGGTGCACCTCTGTCTGGGGGAACTGGGAGGGAGTAGGGCTGAGATTAGAGAATCCTAGGTGGAGATGTGGCATCCCAGATCCAGAGAGACCACAGGTGCTGGGGAGAAGGGCTTGGGTGACTTTGGGAGAGATCCCCCTGAAATGGACTACCCTGACCATCAGAGCATCTTGTAGAACAGGATGGGAGGGTGGAGCAGGATAAGCTGGTTTCTCTTCTAGATTTAGAAACCCCTGTTTCTAATTCTAGAAATTTCCAGCAAACTCCAACTTATGAAAAAGCACCAGTCTGACCTGAGAAAGGTAAGTTCTCTGAGATATGGGTCTCAGAGGGAATGCCGGGGCAGGGGGGCTCCCTGGAGTAAGAGGGGAAGCCATTACCTTCCCCAGTTCTACCTACCCTCCTTCTCTGAGTCTTCTCCTTTCTAGTCTCGAACCAAAAATGGTGGGGTGTGACTGAATTAAGAGATGTCAGTCTCAAATCCCATTTCAAAAATTCCTGAGGTCAATGCCCTCAAGCATCTGTTCACTGTTGAGTTACACACAGGGGGCTGGAGTAGGCTGGGCTCCACTTTTGGCAAGTGACAGACTGTGTCTTATGTGTCTTCTTTTCAAGCTGGGGATCCTAGGTTTCACTGAGCAAGATGTTGCAAGCCACCAGAGCTATTCCCGAAAGACCCTGATTGCGCTGGTCACCTCGGGAACCCTGCTGGCTGTCTTGGGCATCACTGGCTATTTCCTGATGAATCGCCGCAGCTGGAGCCCCACAGGAGAAAGGCTGGTCAGTTCTGGGGGCCAGGGCAAAGGAAATGGGAAAGATAGTGAGTTTCCGGGGAGTTCAGTGGATGTCATGGAGCAGGAGGAGAAGTACCAGAAAAAGTCCTCCTGTGAGCTTACATAAAGACATGCACGTGTGCACACACAGTAATTGGTGGAAGATTCAAAATATTATGTAGCAAACTGGGGAGGGGACAGTAATGGTGCCAGCCCACCTACTCAGTGTGGTAGCAGATGATTCATGTCATCTATTCATTATGTTTTCTGGGATAGCTCAGCTTGGTGCCACCAGAACAGCCTGTTAAATCAGCCACACTGTATTTGTAACCATGTTAAATGCCCAGTGGGTGCCCCTTTGTTCAAAAGGAGGCATATGGAAGGAGAATCTCCTTTTGCCATTCTGGATGAGGGAGGACAAGGCTGAGGTCTGAATCTTGGCCTCTGGCCTGTCCCCTACCCTGGGGAGGTCATCCCACCCTTCTTGGGACTGCCCGTTTTCCTGCGGGAGCTGGCTGCCAAGCTGCGGTGGCATGGTGGGGTGCCTCTCCTATGTCCTTTCTCCTCTAGGAGCTGGAACCCTGACCACTCTTCAGGAAGAAAGGAGTCTGCACATGCAGCTGCACCCTCCCTCCCATTCTCCCTCTCACCTCCCCCCACCTCCCGCCCCTGCCCCCACTTCCTGTTTGGGCCCCTCCCCCATCCAGTGTCTCACAGTCCTGCTTACCAGATAATGCTACTTTATTTATACACTGTCTAGGGCGAAGACCCTTATTACACGGAGAACGGTGGAGGCCAGGGCTATAGCTCAGGACCTGGGACCTCCCCTGAGGCTCAGGGAAAGGCCAGTGTGAACCGAGGGGCTCAGGAAAACGGGACCGGCCAGGCCACCTCCAGAAACGGCCATTCAGCAAGACAACACGTGGTGGCTGATACCGAATTGTGACTCGGCTAGGTGGGGCAAGGCTGGGCAGTGTCCAAGAGAGCACCCCTCTCTGCATCTGACCACATGCTGCCTCCATGCTGGAGGTGACATCTCTTACGCCCAACCCTTCCCCACTGCACACACCTCAGAGGCTGCTCTTGGGGCCCTACACCTTGAAGAGGGGCAGGTAAACTCCTGTCCTTTACACATTCGGCTCCCGGGAGCCAGACTCTGGTCTTCTTTGGGTAAACGTGTGATGGGGGAAAGCCAAGGTCTGGAGAAGCTCCCAGGAATGATTGATGGCCTTGCAGCACTCACACAGGACCCCCTTCCCATTCCCCCCTCCTTTCTGCCTCATTACAGGAACCCCTAGGGGAAAGATGGGCTTTTCTAGGCTACAATTTTCTCCCAGGAAGCTTTGATTTTTACTGTTTCTTCCCTATATTTTCTTTCTTTACTTTGAGGAAACCAAAGTAACCCTTTGCACCTGCTCTCGTGTAATGATATAGCCAGAAAAACGTCTTGAACTACTTCCCTTATCTCTTCTCCAAGACACTGTGGACTTGGTCACCAGCTCCTCCCTTGTTCTCTAAGTTCCACTGAGCTCCATGTGCCCCCTCCACCATTTGCAGAGGCCTGCACAGCTTTCTGGCTGGAGCCTAGAACGGATCTCCCAAGTTTTAGGACAAACAGCTCAGTTCTAGTCTCTCTAGGGCCACACAGAAACTCTTTTTGGGCTCCTTTTTCTCCCTCTGGATCAAAGTAGACAGGATCATGGGACCAGGTCTTGGAGCTGAGCCTCTCACCTGTACTTTTCTGAACAATCCTCTTCCTCTGAGGCTGGGTCCTGGCCTTATCCTCTGATCTCCATGACTTCCTCCTCCCTCCTGCCGACTCCTGGGTTGAGGTGAGGCCTCAGTCCCCCAGCAGATGCTTTTCTGTCTCAGTCTGCCCAATCACCCGGAATTCGGAAGTCCTGAATTCGTAGTTTTCCCTTCCATCATATCATCCTGCTCTTCTGCTTCCCTCACCCTGAGCCCCTTCATTGCTCTGCACCTCCATGTGGTCAGAAACCCAGATCAGCTCCTAACCCTTATCACCAGCTGCCTCTTCTGTGGGTGACCCAGGTCCTTGTTTGCTGTTAATTTCTTTCCAGAGGGGTTGAGCAGGGATCCTGATTTCAATGACGGTTGGAAATAGGACTTTCCAGAGAAGAGAGGATTGGGTAGATATTTTTTCTGAATACAAAGTGATGTGTTTAAATACTGCAATTAAAGTGATTCTGAAACACATCTGTTATGTGACTCTGTCTTAGCTGGGTGTGTCTGAATGCAAGAGCAGCACCCTCCACTAGACCTAGCTAGACTATGCAGTGATGTGGTGGGGAGGACTAGCCAGGGAAAAGGGTGGAGCACCTCAGCAGACACAGGCACCAGCCAGGATACTAAGGACCTTTAGCCAAATCTGCCAACTATTCTCCTCCATGGGAAGAGGAAACACCCATTTCCAGTGGTAGAAAGGCAGACCCAAATGTACCAGGGAGCTTCCAAATGGAGGGTGGTATGCTAGGGTCTTAGGAGCTATACCCTTCATGAACACCATTCTGAGAAGAGGAACATGCTGATCACTGCTGCAAAATATGCAAAACAAAGGGAAGGGGCAATGTCCTGTGCATCCTCTATTATCAGGCCACCCCCGCTCCTCGGCTTCCCAGGTCACAGCAGACACAGTGAAGGTCTATGTGGGGATTGTGGTTCTAGAGACCTGACAGTCAACTCAGGGAGGGAGCTGGTTTCTGCCCTCAATATTAAGACAGCAGCCTTAAAAAAAAAAAAAAAAAAAAAAAATCTGTAAGCATGTACCTCCCCCCAGCTTCCAGAACAACCCCCGCCCAATCCCTACCAGGGGGAAGTTGGGGAGGGAGTGCTGAGGAGCTCCAGGAAACACTCCCAAGTGTGTCAACAGTGGCAGAGGCAGTTGGGACCAAACAAAGGTTGATTCCTCCATTCTTATCTCCACAAAGCCAGACCTTTCCCTTCAGCACTCCTCCACCCCCATCTCCTTCTTGCTTTTCTCCAACTTCTCTAACCATAGGTTCCTCTTCAGGACTCAGGGGAGGTGAAATGATGAGGTTTAGAGTCTTCCCTTGAAGGCGATGGCTACCTTGAGGATTGGAGCAAAGGACGATGGTAATCAGTAGGGAAGTCCAACTGGCCTGCATCTAGTTGCACGTCTTGCCTTGAGAGTGATCCAGTGAGGATCTGTCCCAGCTAGGTCATCAGGTAGGAGGGGTGTGTTCAGGGTTCAGATTCGTAGGAAACATGGGAGGAGAGGAAAAGGCAACTTGCAACCACCTCCAGCCTCAGGCCTAGCAACCTGCAATGCATTTCACCCTGTTTGTTGGAATGTGAATGTAGGCTTTTGGAGGAAGGGGTTTGTGTGTATTGTGGGGTGGGGTGCAGCAACTGGTTCCTTCTGACGGCTGGACAGCTTGCCCTGAAGAATTTGCCTGCCTTCTGGAAAAATCCAACTTTCCCACCCTGGGCCTGAGCATCCTGATACAGCAATGGCGCCACCTGCTGGCCGTATTGAGGTCCTACTGCTCAGCCTCAGCTCAATTGCCTCCATGTTGGGCTTCTCTCCCTGGCCGCCCCATCCTCTAGTCCAATTTCTCTTGTACACAAAGCTCATATAACTATAGAAGGTCACTGTTGAAGAGGACTTTAAAGATACATTTAATTAAACTCCCTTATGGTATAAAGACAAACTAAGGCTCAGAGAAGGGAGGTGGCTTGCCCAATCACTCAGAATTCAGAAGTCCTCAATCTGTAGTTTTCCCTTCTATCATATCCTACTCTTCTGCCGAGTCCTCCGGGTTCCTGCAGTTGGATGTCATGAAGCCAGTGTGGCAGTGTGAAGATAGGTTTCGGACTTCACTTCTGGAGCATTTCATCAACATAAGCTATCGTAGGCCTGGCCGGCCAAACAGGTCCTGGAGGAGCCCCGGAACAAAGAGATCACAGGAGGCCATGAGATTCGGCTTCCTTGGTGTCCACAGTGAGCCCAGGAAAATTAGCTGTAGGGTATTACACTGTTCACTATGGAGATAATTCACCTGGAATTATCTTCAGCCAGATTTTCATCTGAATGGATAAATGGGAATACCATCTAAATCCAGATAAATAGATCACTTCCATCTCATCCCCTCTAGGTAGATTAATCCCACACTTCCTCTTCACACAAAACCAGTAATAGGTCATCGATTTTGTGCAACAAAATGCTGCTTCTCTTCCTAAAGCCCCCATCGAAGAGGCTCCCAGCCACCATTCAATCATTCATCAAGTCTTATGATGTGCCAGATACAGTGCCACATGTGCCAGAACATCTATTATGTGCCAGACACTGTTCTTGAGACTGGGGATAGAGCAAACACTCATGAAGCTTATAATTCTAGCAGAAGAAGACAGTAAGCAATGTCATCTCAGTAAGTATATACGTGTGTTTTCAGGTCATATTGAGAGCTATGAAAAATATAAAATATATTGAGAATAATGGTTGGTATTTTACATATGGTGGTTACTTTCAGAAAAATAACAGTGGAGAGCACAGGTTAGCTTGAATGAAGTGGAGAAGCAGGTTGTATGCCAAGCTGGGAGAGATTATCCTACACTGGGGAAAGGACAAGTGCAAAGCCCTATGATGAAAAGCCGCCAAGTGCAGAAAGCCTCATATGACAGGGGGCAAGATGGCCATGAGGTTGTGTCAGTGAGTGGGGGGGTGGGGAGACACAGGAGGTCAGACTATATGGGGCCTTTTAGTTGTAGATTGGGAAGCCACTGGAGGGTTTTGAGCAGAAGAGTCATATGATCTGCTTTATGTTTTAAAAGGATCATGCTGGCTGCTGAGTAGAGAATAGAGGTTGAGGGATAAGAAAGTAAAAGAGACCATAGCAAGAAGAATGATCATGGCTGGAAGCAGGTAATCACATTGGCAGTGATGAGATCAAGCAGAATTCAGAGTGTTGTGAAGGTAGAGGTAACAGGACTTGCTCAGTCCATTTATTTCTTCAAATAATAATCACACTAACAATGATAGTAGTTAACATTTTTGAGTGCTTACTGTATGAAAATTGAGACATGGTGCCAATATTTAAATAGCATATTTTACTTAATATTCACAGAAACCCTGTGAAGTAGGTTCTATTATCTCAGAAAAAGAAACTGAAACTCAGAGAATAACAAGGGACTGTGCTGGGTGCACAGTGGCAGAGGCAAACATGAATAGGATGTGAGTTTATTTGAACCCCAAATGTTTAAATCTTGGGGTTAATATAACATACATTTAAACAAACAAGCAAGAAAAAAATGCACAGCAGAAAGTGAGAAATAACATGAGGAAAGACTAGATGAGGTGCTGTTATCTAGACGTGGACAGGACTCTTTCCAGCTGGGAAGATCTGAGACTGGGTCATGAACAGGTGGTTTCTTGAGTGGGTCCTGTAAAAATGAATATGATTTTGATGGCAGTAATGAGTAAGGACATTTGAGACTGATAGAAGAGTACATACAATATGTAGTGATGGGGAAAGATAAGGTACTGTCAAAGGACAACGTGTTTTCTGGTATGTCAGAGAAGTAGAATGTGTTAAGGGAAGCTGAGCACCAGAAAGATCCGGGTGTCACAGTTTGTGTAGGATGTTTAAAGCTAAACCACAGAGTTTAATTTTATCCAATAGAAGAGAACCCACAGAAGAGTTTCCATTTATTCATCAATTTATTCATTTATTCAAAAAATATTTCTTGAGTGCTTATTATAAGCCAGGTACTGTGCCAGGCACCTGGGATAAGACACAGTCCCTTCTGTCAAGTCTTTACATTGGGTGGATGTGGGAGGGACAGATGACAGAACAATATGCATTGAGTGTAAGCACTATGGTATAGGAAGCTCTGAATGGGAGGGGCATGGAAGCCATGGAAGATCATGAAAGGCTTCCCAGGAGAAGTGACGTCTGGACTGATCCTTTGGTCAAGCAGGAGTTAAAGAGGAGAAAAGGAGAGATATGGGTGTTCCAGAGAGAAGAAGGAGCCTTGTCCCAGGAGCAAAGTGAGGGTGATTATTCCAGAAATGTGAGTGATTCTTTTAAGGCTCAACCAAAGCATATGATTCTTCTTAATACTTTCTATTTCTTTGCTGAGTCTTTCTGTTCTTTTGTTTCAAGCATGCTGCAGTTGCTCATTAAAGCATTTTTATGATACCTGTCGTTTTAAAATTCTTGTCAGACCATTTCAACACCTTTATCGTCTCAATGTTGGCATCTGTTAATGGTTTTTTCTCAATGAAATTGAGATTTTCCTAGTTCTTGGTATTACCAGTGATTTTAATTGCATCTGGAAATTTGGGATTTATGTTGAAAGACTGGATCTTATTTAAAGATTCTGTTTAGCACGCCTCCTTTGATACCACACTGGTGGGTCCAGGTTCCCCATTCAGCTGTTGACACTTGCAGGACAGAGGGGTGGGACGGGGTGAAGTGGGTACCTCATTATTGCTGGGCCAGGGTAGAAGTTCAGGCTTCCCAGTAGATATCTGCTGATACCACCCTGGTGCCATGTCATTCCTTGAGTACAAAAGTCCCCCCAATTCTGCCTTCTTTCTGCCTATCAGAGTCTCCCTATGTTTGACTCATATATAATGTCCAGGGTTTTCAGAGGTACTTAACAGGAGGCGTAAGAAAAAGTGTGCCCACTCCATCTTGTCTGGAACTGGAAGTTCAAGTCAAAAATAAGAGAGAGGACAGGAAATCACAAGCCATGAGACTGGAGAGTTAGGCAGGTTCTACACCAGCTATTCTCAAAGCCCTCTTACACTCTTAAAAATTTAGAACTTCAAAGAGCTTTTGATTTTTAAGGTTACATCTATCAATAATTACTATTTCAAAAATTAAAATTGAGAAAATTTTAAATTATTATTAATTTGTTTAAAAATAACAATAATCATTCCATTACATAATGTAAGTAATGCTTTTCTTAATGAAAATTAATTATATTTTCCAAAACAAAAACAATTAGGAAAAAGAGTGTCATTGTTTTACACTTTGGTAAATCTCTCTAATATCTGGCTGACGGGAAGAATGCTGATTCTTTTGTTTGCTTCATATTCAATCTGTTGTGATATTATACAACGGGTAGCCTCTGAAATATTCCACTGTATACTTGTGAGAGAATGAATGTGAAAAAGGAAAATAGATTTTTAGTATTATTATGAAAATAGTTTTGACCACAGAGACCACTTGGAAATGTTTTAGGGAACCCCCAGAGGACCCTCGATCACACTTTGAGAACCGTGGCTCTAGACATGTTACTATTTCAGTAGCATCTAGGTACATGTGGCTGCGGAGCACTTAAAATGTGGCTGGTGCAAATGAGAGACAGGACTTCCAGCTACATATAATTTAATAAACTCAAATTTAAAAACTGAAACAGCATAAAATGTTTTGTTGTTGTTGTTGTTGTTAAACATGACCTTATAGTTTCGGTAAGAATACATTTCACTTTAACCCTTCAAAATTTAGCATCTGAATTGAGATATGCTGTACATGTTAAATACATGACAGATTTTGAGGACTTAGAAAAAAACAATGTAAGATGTTTCATTAATAGTTTTTATACTGAGTATGTTTTGCTATGATAATATTTTTTATATATTGAGTTAAATGTATTTTAAAATTAATTTAAGCTATATTTGTTAAAATCTTGAATGTGGATACTAGAACATTTAAAATGACATATGTGATTCACATTTTGTTTCTCCTGGACTGTGCTGCTCTAGATGAATTTAGATGATGAAGGCTTTGTGTGTCATGTAAAGCTCATTCTTTATTTTGAAGGTAATGTAGAGCCATTGAAAAGTCTGAAGTAGAGAAATGACATATCAGATTTGCATTTTAGAAAGCTTACTTTGGCTTCAGTGTGGAGCATGGACTGAAGGAGGAACCAGTTAGGGTTAGGAGGTGCTTGCATTATTGAAGGGTAGGAAGACCGTGGCCTGAAGAAAAGTGACTAAACTGGAGACGTATGGCTGGGCACAGTGGCTCACGTCTATAATCCCAGCACTCTGGGAGGCTGAGGTAGGCTGATCACTTGAGGTCAAGAGTTCAAGACCAGCCTGGCCAAAATGGTGAAATCCTGTCTCTACTAAAAATACAAAAGTAGGTGGCATGTGCCTGTAATCCCAGCTAATCAGGAGGCTGAGTGAGGCACAAGAATCACTTGAACCCAGGAGGTGAAGATTGCAGTGAGCCAAGATCACACCATTGCACCCCAGTCCGGGCAACAGAGTGAGACTCTGTCTCAAAAAAAATAAATAAATAAACAAATAAATAAATAAATTGGAGACCATAGTGGAAAGATGAAATCAACTGGACTTGGTTCTTAGGTGTAATAATGGCACTTTGGTTATGTAAGAGAATGTTCTTATTTCTAAGAGATGCACACAGGAATCTTTAGGGATGAAGGGCCATAATGTGTGTAATTTACTTTCAAATGGTCCATCATATTCACACACACATACACAGTACATCTGTGAGATAATAAGAATGAAAAGGTAAATAGCATCTTAGTAGTATTATGAAAAAATATATATGGAGAGAGGGAAAGGAGAAAGAAAGCAAATATGAGACAAAATATTAGCAATTTTCCATCTACATGACAGCAATCTAGTAAATGGTGAATCATTTTACTCTTCTTCCAACCCTTTCTGTAGGTTTGACAATTTTCAAAATAAAAAGGTGCGGGGAAAATGAAAAAAAAAAACTTCAAAATGTCTTGGAAATCACTGATTAGATATGACAGAAACGGGGTGACTTTCTGGTTTCTTGCCTGGCAACAGAGTAGACAGCATTGTCATTCCCAAGACAGAAGTGCAAGAGGAGCAATGGAATTGGAGGGATGATGAGTTCAGTATGGAATGCGTGGACTTTGAGAGGCTCTGGGCTCCAGCAGGCAATGTGCAAGCCTGAAGTTTTTGATAGGGAAATGTGGTAGAGATGCAGACATGGGTGTCTTTAGAATCTAGATGATAATGGAAGGTACTGGGGCACACTGGAGTATCAAGGGCATGTGTAGAGAATGAGAAGAGATGAGGTGTGAGGATGAAATCCTGGTGAACACTGACATTTCAGGGTCAGCAAAGAAGAATATCGGAGTAGACAACTTCCAAGATGGCCCACAACATCGCCTCTTCATAGGCAGGCTCTTGTGTAGTCAGCTCTTCTCACACTGTATCAGGGTTGGTCTGTGAGACAAGAGGGGCGGAAGTGATGGCGTGTCACTCCTGAGATTACATCATAAAAGACATGGTGGCTTTCATCTTGGCTTGGTACATGCTCATTCTTGCTGATCCCTTGTTCTGGGGGAAGCTGTCTATCATGTCAGGCTACAGGGAGTTCCATGCGGGGAAGAACTGAAACCTCCTGCCAAAAGCTATGTGAGGAAGCTTGGGAAACCTTGGAAGAGTATCCTTAAAAAAAAAAGTTTTAAATTAAACATAAATAAATACATAAACAGCACAACTGCAATCTCATGAGACAACCCAAGCCAGACAACTCAGGTAAACCATTCCACCCAGCTAAATTGTTCCAGATTGCTGACCCTAGGAAACTGCGTGAGTCCGGGTATGGTGGCTCATGCCATAAACTCAATCCTTTAGGAGCCTGAGGTGGAAGGTTTGCTTGAGGCCAGGAGTTTGAGACCAACCTTCACAAATAATGAGAACCCCCGTCTCTACAACAAATTAAAAAATTAGCCAGGCATGATGGCACGTGCCTGTAGTGCCAGCTAAACAGGAGGTGAGGCAGGAGGATTGCTTGAGCCCAGAAGGTTGAGGCTGCAGTGGGCTGTGTTTGTGCCACTGCATTCCAGCCTCGGCAACGGGGCAAGATTCTGTCAGAAAAAAAAAAAAAAAAAAAAAAAATCAAGAAACTGTGAGAGAATCCATGTTGTTTTAAGCTTCTGAATTTTGGGGTGATTTGTTATGCAGCAACAGATAACGAACACAGATAAGCCTCAAAGAGGGAATACGTCGAGATAGGAGAACCATGAGCCTGGGATCATGAGAATATTTCATGGAGGACAGCTTAGAATATGGTGGCTAATACTACTGAATGGTGGAGGTTTGGAATTTTCAACAAAGAGGTGATTTATAACCTTGGTGAAAGCAGTCAGGAGAGTCGGGGGGGAGCGGGTCGTGGGCAGAGACCAGATTATAATAGGCCAAAGAATGAATAAGAAAAGCTGTAATTTTTCCATTATCACATTTATTGAGGGGAAAAGTACAGTAAGTATCATAATCCTAATTTTAGATATGAGAAAGCCAAAGTCACATTGCAATTATGTGGCAAAATCCTCCTGACCGTTCCACCAGTGATACATTAAAGAATTTTCTCTGGTAGCAAGGTGGCTCATGCCTATAATCCCAGCACTTTGGGAGGCTGAGGTAGGAGGATTGCTTGAGGCCAGGAGTTCAAGACCAATCTACTCAACATAGCAAGATCTGCCTCTATGCAAGTAAAAAATAATAAAAATAAATTAGCCAGGTGTGACGGTGCATACGTGTAGTCCCAGCTACTCAGAGGCTGAGGTGGGAGGATCACTTGGGCCCAGGAAAGAGGCCAAGGCTGCAGTGAACCATGATCGCACCAGAGCACTCCAGCCTAGGCAACACAGTGAGACTCTGTCTTTTAAAAAGATAATTATCAGCCAGGAGCGGTGGCTCACACTCGTAATTCCAGCACTTTTGGAGGCCGAGGCGGGTGAAACACGAGGTCAGGAGATTGAGACCATTCTGGCTAACATGGTGAAACCCCGCCTCTATTAAAAATACAAAAAATTAGCCAGGTGTGGCGGCGGGTGCCTGTAGTCCCAGCTACTCGGGAGGCTGAGGCAGGAGAATGGCGTGAACCCAGGAGATGGAGGTTGCAGTGAGCCAAGATCGCACCACTGTACTCCAGCCTGGGTGACAGAGCGAGACTGTCTCAAAAAAAATAAAAAAAGAAAAAAGAAAAGAAAAGAAAAGAAAATTCTCTCCACCTACATTCATTACTGTTTCTGGGAAGAGTTCTGATAAATTCAGTTTTTGCGACTTTGTTCCATTTCCAGTGATATTCTTGAATCCCTTATGATTGTGGTGACCCAGCCAGCTTCCCAGCTGGGATGCTCCTTCATCTGGTTCTGCCTAACTCACCCCCGAGCCCCCACTGCCTTGGGTAAGTCCTTAGAAAGAGAACTGACAAATTAAAGTGAGACATTCTTTCATTTATCCCATAGCAATTTATTGAGCTTCTTATAAGAGCTTCAGCTACCTGGCTAGCATTCTTAGACATCAATGGGCAACCAACTTGTCGTTGGCAGTTTTACATATGAAGTCAGCACTCCACAAGCAAAAGAAAATCTGCCTTAGCTTCCTAGAGAGGGGGGCCCTACTCAAGGTTGAATAGAGCACAGTAAAATTCAGCAACTGCAGCATCAACAAATGAAGCAATCAGGGTAATCATTCAGCAGTGATTAATAGCAACATCTCTTCTTGGGTCTCAGACGTGAAGCTATAGATAGGTAGCTATTCCTAGCTCTAACTCTATTTTAATGTATTTGGCCTTCAGTCAATCAATTCACCTTCCTCTGACCTATACAGTCTTCCCTTCGAAAGGTTTCCTGAGTAAGGTTTGCCCTGGGGGTGCAACCCACTTCAGACCTGCTTGAGCTGCACCTAGCGGCCACATGGTGTCGTGGTCACTCTCTCTGGCTCTGGAGTCAGACATGCCTGTATTTGGAGTCCAGCTCTGACATGTTAGCTATGTCACTTTGAGTCGATTACTTTTTTAACCTTTTCCATCCTCGGTTTCCTCATCTGAAAAAAAAAGGGGGGGGAAGGGATAATATCTACCTCATAGTATTACCATAAGTATAACAGGAAGAAAAAGATGTAATGTAAAAAGTGACTGCCATATTTCTTCATTCTAGGAGGGAGCAGGATTCATCACAGAGGTGCTTCACTCATTTATGGAGGAATACACACTTTGTTCAACTTTTTTGGTTAAGAAAAGCAGCTGAGGATCCAATTCTCAGCTCCTCCTCTGATCTCAGAGTGAGAATAGCCCAGAATGGAGATGTTTGTTCAAAAGAGTTAAATTTCCTTTGTGTAATAAAGTAACAGTAATCAGATATTTTCAGGGAGAGGTGGAGGGCAGTAGAGAGATGGAGGGGAAGAATTGGGGAAAGAGAGAAATGACTGCAGGCAGCGCTCTGGGAGGCAGAGCAGCCAGGAAAAAGGACGCTGGGCATGCTAGTGTGATGATTTTCAGCACTTCCTGGTCTGAGTGGTGCTGTCACAATCCTATGTTGCCCTGACCTTTAGTAAAAGTCTTCCATGCAAAATGACCTTATGTACTGGGGCTCTTTGGGGAAAGAAGGAAAGAAGGGGCCCATTTGCCATGAATGAGAGTAATGTGATAAGAGGACAACATTGTCAGCGGGCGGGTGAAAGTGCCCAAATTCAGTTGGAGCAGGAATTCATAAGGAAAAGTGATCACAAAAAATGTCAGTCCATCTCCCAAGAGTTTTTGGAAATCTTGGCTGGGTGTGGTGGCTCATACTTGTAATCCTAACACTTTGAGAGGTCAAGGCAGGAGGATCACTTGAAGCTGGGAGTTCGAGAGCAGCCTGAGCAATAAAGCAAGGCTTCATCTCTACAAAACAAACAAACAAACAAACAAAAAATTAGCTAGACATGGTGGCTGGCACCTCTCACCCCAGATACTCAGGTGGCTGAGGCTGGAGGATGGCTTGGGCCCAGGAGTTCGAGTCTGCAGTGAGCTATGATTGGGCAACAGAGCGAGACTCTGTCTCAAAGTAAAATAAAAAATATATATATATACACATACACACATCTATATATACACACACACATATATATATATGTTTTGGGAAAACATGGACTCTCCAGACTTGGGTTGTTAATGAAACATGATTCAAGAAGGCTGGTAAAAATTAAGTTACATAAGGATTAAATGAGAGAATGTACATAAAGCAATTAGCTCAGAGCCCAGTTCTTGATAAGGATTCACCTTAAAATAGCCCTTATTACTATGACTTAGTGTTCAATTTCCTCTTTTCTTCACCCCTTTTACTTCAAAGGTTCACAATCTACTTAAAAATTTTGATATAGTCACTTGTTTATTCTACAAACATTTATCAAAGTCCTTTGATGTGTCAGATAAGTTAAATAATTTCAGGCAGTAGTAATTGTCATAGCTAATGTTTTTGAGGGCTTAGTAAATACTAGGTACCGTGCTAAGTGCTTTACATAGCTTTTTATATTTAATCCTCAACAGTCCTAGGGAGGAACAATTATATTCCCACTTTACAAATGAGGTTAGAGAATAAGGCACAGTGAGTTCAAGAGACTTGCCCCAGATCACACAGCTAGCCAGTGGGAGAGCCAAGGTTTGAACCCAGGCTGCTAGATTTCAGTGCACGCTTTTTTTTTTTTCTTTTTTTCTTGAGACAGAGTCTCACTCTGTTGCGCAGGCTGGAGTGCAGTGGCGCGATCTTGGCTCACTGTAACTGTAACCTCTTCCTCCCGTGTTCACGCCATTCTCCTGCCTCAGCCTCCCCAATAGCTGGGACTACAGGCTCCTGCCACCACGCCTGGCTAATTTTTTTGTATCTTTTGGTATAGATGGGGTTTCGCTGTGTTAGCCAGGATGGTCTTGATCTCCTGACCTTGTGATCTGCCCACCTCAGCCTCTCAAAGTACTGGGATTACAAGCGTAAGCCCCAGCGCCTGGCCTAGTGCATGCTTTTAAGCTCCACACTACACTATTTTTTATTTAATTTTTTTCTTTTTGTGTCTTCTCATGCTTGTTTCCTAAATATACTGTTTTTTAATGCGACTGACAATGTGTGTGAGTTATGGCGTACGGAGTCAGAGGGATCATGATGGAATAGCCACTATGGGGACATTATCCTAGAAAAATGAGTGGAATTTTCTTGCCTTCTTTTCCCTCAAACCTCATATTCCTTTTCCAGCTCTAAGCACTCAAGATGGAGTGGCAGTAGGATCCCAACACTAATATCTGTCCAGAACTGGTCATCAGCTGGCTTGAGTTCTCCCATTCTGCCTGTGCCTACCCTTAGCAAGGGGAAGAACAAGATGGAAGAGAAGGAAGAGACCTGATTGAACCAGCCAATAGATAATTAGAAGCTGACTATTTTGCAATAATGCAGCACAACAGCAATAAATAAATCAATCACTTGGGGGGTGGAGAATGGCTTTCCTATAATCAGCTATTAAAGGCTTGTACCACTAATTAGTCTATTAATTAGAACTGTTTTCTTCCTTCCACATGTTATCAGCCTGCCAAGGCAGAGAAAACTCAGCCCTGGGGGCAGGAGATAAGAGAAGTAAGACATACAGAAGTGGCAGATTCAAACAGTTGGGCTTGTGTGTGTTTTAAAAGCACAGTTCTTAGTGCCCCGGGCATATCCACCTGCTAGTAGGAAAAGAACGTTTATCAAAAACCAAAGGGCTGTTGTCTGTGTTGAGCAGAAAGGGGAAAAAAAGATTTAATCTTTAAAGAGAAAAACCACTATAACCACACTCAGGGATCTGTGAAGGGCAGTTCCACTGGGTGTTCCCTAGAGCACAGGACACAGTGAGAAACAAGCATACTTAGTGCCAAGGCAGCATAATCAGAAGACCCAGGGGCAGAGGCACTCTGCTCCTACTATGTGCCTGGCACCACCCCCATTCTTTATGTTTGTAGTGTCTTGTCTGATGATTTCATCTACATTCTCAGATGCCCTTGAGTTATTTCTGGGAGTGCCCAAAAAGGGACCTCATATGAGCCCTCACAGCTGTGGTCACCAAAAGATGGCTGTTCTGCTCTGCCTCTCCTGTTGTGGCTCTCAATGGGTCATGCTCCCTGCCCACCAAGAGCTTGGGAAAGCCTCTCATCACCGTGCCTGACCTTGTTTTGCAAGCTCAAAGGGCTCTGCCTGGGCTCAGAAACTCACAAGTCATTCTTAAAGAGTTCCAACGAGCTCTGAGCCCCACAGCCGTCTCCATACTCCTGACAAATGCACACTGAGGAGTACTGCAGCCTTCATACTCCTTTTTTCACTTTCCCAGCTCCTCAGATCTGTTCTTTCCTCCCCTATTTACTCAGCAGACATCCCCTTGCACTCACATGAAAAATAGCAGACACGGGGTGGGGTTTTGGGGCAGGTGTCTCCACTAGCAACAGCTCACCAACAGTTGATAGGTTATCTTGCTTAATCCTCCCAACAGCCGTGTGATGGGCTATCAATCCCATTTTGCAGAATGGGGAAACTGTGGCTCAGAGAGGTTAAGCAATTTGACCTGGCTTCCATGGGCTGTGACAAAGCACTTGGTAAGAGCTCAGTAAACATTTGCTGATGGACAGAATTGAAAATATGGAGGAAATGGAAGATCTCCAGCTTCTGAGAAGCTCAGAGTCTGCGTGGGTTCAACTACATAGTGAAGCAGGCTGTCAACTGAGGTGGCCCCATTAGAGTAAGAGAAGGGGCAGAGGTAGAGAGCATAGGGTCAGACCCAAGGCCAATTCTTCCCCACTCCATTCTTTCCTATCTTGATAACTGTTGATATATAGTCCATTTTCTACCAACAACTCACCCCCGCCCCCTGTGTCCCAACAAGCACACCTACACACACACGAAAACCCTTCAGAAGCGGTCAGTGGTGACACTTATGAGCTGCATGATCCTCAGGATGTCAACATGTATGTGTCCCAACATTGATACCTACTTCGGGAATGGAGAGAAGAGCAGTGGTGATGTGGCGGAGAGAGTCTGAGCTTGGAACCCCGTGTCAGGCCTCTGTTCCTTGGTAACCAGCTGGGTGACCTTAGGCAAATTGCTTTACCATGTCTACCTTCAGTTTCCTTATATGCAAAGTAGGAAATGTCAGCTGTCTATTCAAAATGTTATTGTGAGGATCAAGTGAAGTAATACAATACTTCTCACTAACGTACATATATATGTGTGTATACATATATATGTGTGTGTATATATATAGAGAGAGAGACAACTTTAAAATTACAAAATGCTTTGTTACACATGTATCTCTGGCCACCTTCAGAGCAAGCCTAATTATTATTGTTTTCATTTTTTAGATAAGGAAATAAAAAACTCAGAAAGATTGAAATTCACTTGAAAACAGTGAATAGTGCTATTATTAAAAAGCAGTAGGCCTGTCCTACCTTATCTGATTTTTAGATTACGAAGCACCACTGCATTTACCCCCAGAGTCTCTCATCTGGGGTATGTGCCATGTTCAAAGCTTTCATTTATTTAATAAATATTTATGTGTTCCCATTTGGCACTAGGTATTGTGCCAGGCATTGAGGATACTATCGCAGAGGTATTAGTGTGGCAGGGAAAGCAGACGTCATATAAGAACAATAACAATATTGTGTTTTTCACATTATAGCAGAGGAAGGGCCAGGTGGTGCAAGAGGAGACAGTTGGGAAACCTGAGGAATAGGTGGAACAAAGTCTCAGAAAGTCGGGGAGGGCCAGGCGTGGCAACTCATGCCTGTAATCTCAGCACTATGGGAGTCTGAGGCAGGCAAATCGCTTGAGCTCAGGAATTAGAGACCAGCCTGGGCAACATGGCAAAACCCTACAAGATACAAAAATATTTGCCAGGCATGGTAGCGCATGCCTGTAATCCCAGCTACTCAGGAGGCTGAGTTTGAAGAAATCACTTGAGCTGGGAAGGTCAAGGCTGCAGTGAGCTGAGATCACACCGCTGCAACCCAGTGACAGAGTGAGGCCATCTCAAAAAAAAAAAAAAAAAATTGTGGAAGAACTCTTATCAAGGTGGGAGAAACATGGTGTTTAGTACAAGTGAAGCATATAGGTAAGAGTGGAGGCTGTGCCAAGACGGGAGGCTGGAGAGTCAGTTGGGACCAGATCTAGGAGGCCTTGTTAGCCAGGTGAAGGAATTTGAACCTCATCCTTAGTCCACAATGAAACTATATAAGAGTTTTACGTAGGGAAGGGATTGGTATGTTTGCAAAATCCTTCTAAATGGGATATTTTATTAGTCTAAGCTGCTATAACAGAATACCATAGACTGAACAGCTTAAGCAACATTTATTTCTCACCATTCTGGAGGCAAGGTAGTCTCAGATCAAGGCATCAACAGATCTGTGTCTGGAGAGGTCTGCTTCCTGGTTTGCAATTGGCCATCTTCTCACTGTATCCTCCCGTGTTGGAAAACAGAGAGAAAGAGAGGGAGAGAGAGAAAGAGCACACAAACAAGCTTTAGGGAGATATAGACATTCAGTCCACAGCAGATGTGGAGACTGGATCTGGGCCTACTGAGGCTGGAGGCAGGTAGGCGAGTTAGGCTAGAGACAAATGCAGAAATCCCAGCAAGAAATAATGGTGGAATGAGCTAGGAATAAAGACAGGGCCAATCTTAGAGATTTAAGATTTAGGAAGTAGAATCAGAATGTGGTGATTGACTGGCATATGTGCAAGAAAGGAGGAAAGTGAAGTGGAAAACTCAAGGATGAAATCCACGTTGCTTGTGCACCAGGCGGGTGGGGACACCCCTCACTGGACTAGGAGATACTGGTGGTAGAATATCTGCCATTTGGTATGTGCATCTTGCATGAACTTGTCTTGCAACTTCATCCAGGAACCCCTCAATTATGGCTGCCTTGCCTAGAGGAGCAGGAAAGAATGAGATGAGCCTATCAACTTGAGGATTCTGTTTTCCAGACGCCTAGCAGTCCATGTGGTGGAGCATCAGGAAAGGAGGAGAGGTGCAGGTAGAGCAAAGGCATTCATCTCCCTGGGCCTCCTATTCTGTCAATCCAACCTCTCTTTGATTATTTAAGAACTGTTTGTCAAAGTCCTACCATATAAGGCCCTTAGTAGTTGCAGAGGGAGAAACTGATCTTAAAAGAGTTTTACTATCTAGAAGGAGATAAGAAAACCAACCACAGAAATAAATACGGGTGTATGTATAACATGTTAACAGCCATAAAATACCTACTCAGAAAACTGAGGTCATAAATGGCATTGCTGATTGGGAAAATCAGAGAGGAAGAGGTTTTCGAGTTGGCCTTAAAGGACAGGTGGAATTTGTACAAGCAGAAATGTGAGATTGGGGGTCCAGTGGAGATATTCCTGAAGGCGGAAAAAGCATGAGATAAGATGGCAGCGTATTCAGGTAATCACCAGCTCGCTCTTTCTGCGTAGGGTATCTGCAGAAAGTGAGATATTAAGCTGGGATCCACGGAGCTTTGAGGAGTTTCAGAATTCCCTGAAATATTGTGCAAAATTATATTTCCGTATGCATGCGCATTTTTTGAAGAGAGGGTCCATAGCTCTTCTGCAATTCTCAGAAGGGTGTAGATACAAGAAAAGGTTAAAAACAGTACTTGAAATTTCCATTAGAATTTACAGGTAGACTGGAGCATCTGTGCATGTGTGTTCTAACAAGCTCTGGAAGTGACTCAGTGCACACCTCGGATCTCTGGACGAGCCCATGGAGGCCTTGAGATGCCAGCCTCGAGAGCTTCCCACCCTTTTCCCACCCCTAGATTCTCCACACCCCCATTTTACAAGGAGTCACCAGCCTCCCCACAGTCTCCACTGCCCTGGAAGAAATATGGCGAGGCAAGGTCAGAGGAACAGGGGGAAATCAGAATATCTTGCAGACTCTGGAGTCTCCTTCAGAGACAGGGTGGGTGGGAGCTGCTCTGCCCCAAGTCTAGCGACGGCCACACGGCCTGACAGGTCTCCCGCCCCGCCGCAAGCCTATGGTCAAATTCTGGGAATTTCCGAATCAGTTGGCCGGCCCGGCTGCGGCAGATTTTCCCGGACACGAGCTTGCAGCGCCCGACGCGGCCGCTGGGTGGCGCCGCGCGGGACGCCGAGCGTGGGAAGCGCGGGCGCGCGGGCAGGCTGAGCTCACACGCCCGGGAAGCGGCCGCCGCGGAGCCGGCGTCCGCAGCGGCTGCGCATCTCGGGCCTGCAGCGGGGCGCTTGGCGGGCGGGGGTGGGGGGGAGCCGGTTTGCGCAGTACCCCCGGAGGGAGGAAGGCCGCCGAGGTAAGCGCCGGGACCTGGCCAGGTGGGAGTGGGCACCTTGGGCCGGGCCTGCAGGGCGGTCCCCGAGCGTCCCGGGGTAGGGTGGGCTCCCTGGGGACGATGCCGGAGGCCCCGGCCGCGCTCCGGTCGCGCCCCACCCCGGCTGCAGCGCGGCCTCGGGGCGCTGCTGGCCTCGCCGCGGGGGTGGGAGCGGTCGCGGCCTGGAGCAGCTCCGGGCGGGCCCCGGGCTCTGGGGCCAGGGCCAGCTGTGCTCAGGGGTGAGTGAGCAGCCCCCGGGCCCTCAAGTGAGCCCCTGCCCACTCCCCACCTTGCATTTCTCCTCTCCGCAGTGGGCGTGGTGCCCCTTTGCTGCAGAGGGGGCGCCCAGAGTTGAGGAAGGCTGCGGGGGAGAGGGCAGAGACAGGTGGTTGAGGGGGCGAGGGCTGGTGCGCCAAGGCTCGAGGTATTAATGCGTATTTCTTTTTGCCCCCTTCTTCAGGGGGCGCGGAGGTCCGTGTGGAGGAGGAGGCGGGAAGGCCAGAGGCATAGCTCAGGAGAGGGCAGGTGCTGCAGGAGATCACTTGGCTGTGTCCCTGTTCAACTCCCCCCAACCCCTGCCAAATTAATAAAGTGGGTGTGGTGATGACAGTGGAGGAGTTTGATGAAGACCTGGCCCAAACTGCCCAGAACTGCCCCAGGTCGGCCGCCTAGTCCCGCGTGTATATCTGGGAGCCGCAGACTGAGCATTCTGTAGAGGGAGGGGGAATACTCGAAGGAGCTACAGCCACTGAGGCAGCTCCAGACATAGGGGCTGCGGGGCAATCTTCGGGCTCACAGCCCAAGTTCATAGATGGTGAACTGGCCAGGAATGGTGGGAGATGGGGGCTGTAGGGAAATAGGGTAATTTCCTTAGGACCCCTTCCTTCCAGCTTTGCAACCATAGACCAAAATTTGGGATCTGGCGTTTGTCAAATGTGCTTATTTTTTTTTTTCTTTCCCTTTCGGTTTGTTTTGTTTTCTAGAGAAACAGCAAGTGACAGAGCAGAGGAACGGCTGACCCAGCCAATCCTGGAGCTGCTGCTGCAGCACTTGTTCCCCAAACAAGTGCTCCTACATTCTGGTAGGACAGAGAGGAGGGGGCTACTGGCCCACACCCCTCCCCTGCCCTGGACCCCCTGGCTGCTGCCCTGCGGAAAGGACAGTTAGGCTGCCTCAGGCCGGATGGGCAAAGGCTGCCATGGGCCAGGGTGGTGACGGTTTTGCGGCCCCTCCCTGCTGCCCCGTGTGGGAAGAAGAGCACAGAGCTTGGCACGTTTCTCTCTGTGTCCTCTGGGCTGGAAGGAGCAGGTATAGACAGGGCCCAGGCAGCCAGGGCCTGGTGCTGCTTTGGCATCGGTGGCAGGAGGGCTGAACCTCCAGCCCCTTGGGTTTGGTTCCACCCCTGGCCTGTCCCTGGCACTCGACAACTGCTCCTGTGTGCTTATTGGTGCCACCATGTTATATAACGCTTATATAATCTTCCAGGGCGAGCACTGTGTCTCCGCTCTCAGGTCACGCAGACACGGTGTCCGTGTGGGAGGCAGGATCTGTGGAAGCCTGTGGGTGAACCTACTCCCCCCATCCCTAGCCTGGCTCCTTCTCCTGATCTCAGGCATAGGATGGGGGCTGGGAGACCCAGGTCCCTCTCCACACCAGCTGTGTGGGATGAGAATACGGTTGGCTGGGCAGTTTTCCTCACCTTCCTGCCCCACTAGTCCCACTTGCCCTATCTTGTAGAGCAGATGCCATCCTTGTGCTTTGAGACCAGCTCTTTGTTTTGGGGGACCCCTGGCATGGCAGGTGGCATGGTGAGATGAACCCCAAAATGTTGCAGTGGAAGAACACATGGTACTTAGGATTGGATAAAGAGAGGGAGAAATTAGCTCTGCCTTTGAGGTTTCGAGCAAGGGTAACCAGAAGGATGGTGGTAGCATTACAAGAGATTTGGAGCAGGCCCAGGGGCTAGGGGATGGTCAGGGAAGGGTGTACAGGGAAGTAGATCAGACAGCAAAGATAAACATGGTGTTCTTTTACTGTACTCTCCACTGGGCTGTCCCTGGTTACCAGGGCAACAGAAGCAGTGATGAAAATCATGCCTTTCGTTCAGTGGAAAAATCTGGCTCCTCCTCCTGGCTCTTCCTTCTCTAAATCGCCTGTGACCCATTGAGAGGGTTGTGCTTCCAAGGATCAGAGAGAGACCCCAGCATGTTTTCATCATGCCCCCCTTTTCCCAGTCTTTTTTATCATCTCCCCTCTTCTTGCATCCCCTGTCTCCCCCCACAGCTTGGCAGTTGGCAGTTGCGTAGGAGTTGGAGTAGATGCAGGGGGAAGGGCATGGACGTCATCACAGGGCAGAGTGAGCAGAGCGTGGGCAGAGATGTGGATGCAGGAATGCCTGGCACATGAGGAGGGTCCAGCATTGATGAGCTAGATGGAGCCAAAAGCCTGTTTCTGGGCTGGTAGGAGCTAAGGTAGGCAGGGTAAGATGATGGAGGGCCTTCAGAGTTCAGCAGTCTGGGTTCAAGGGAGTAGGAACTAGGAAGGGCATGAGGTTTCTTGTGTAGTCATCTTGTGATGAAAACTACCAAACCATATCCCTTTTTGAAGTTAAGATTTTTTGTTTAAGTTTTATCTTTCATCTTATGATGAAAACTGTGATTCATTCATTCAGCATTTATTGTGTGTCCCCCATATTAGGTGAGGTTCTGGGAACTGGAAAGCGAAAGGTGAGTAGCGCTGGACCTTGACCTTGAAGAGACTGTGGTGAATGGAAGGAGGATGAGTATATGGGGGGAGATCTGGCGTTGTTGCAAGCCTGGAATCTGGGGTCCCCAGCAGGAGACTAGCAACATACCAGATTGGAGGTGATAGGTTAGGGTGGAGCCTATGGAAATGAAGAGGAAGAGGTAATTTAGAGTGCTACTTTGGCTTGAGAACAGGACATGGGGAAGAGGAAGTGCTGAAATTTTGAACCTTACTGATTTATAGAAATAGAAACATTAGAGTTCAAACTTGTTTTGGGGAGTCATGTTTGATTTTCTTTTAGACATGTTGCCTTCAAGATGATGGCAGGTTATCCAAATAAAAATGTTTATGGTCAGGCAAGTAAAATATGCAATGGAAGTCCATTCTGGGAAAAGATTTGAAGGATATTGGATTATGAAGCTTGAAGGTGGGTAGAGGTAGATCCTAGGGCCTGGGGCATTACCTGGAATTGAGTGAGGCTGTATGCCTTGTACTGGTTTATTATCCCAGGGCTTGCCCAGACCCTGGACATTTCTGCTAACAAACACCCACATCTTCTACCAAACCATATCCCTTTTTGAAGTTAAGATTTTTGCTTACGTTTTCCTCTCCCTAGTAACTATGTCCAGGTATACCTGGAAACACACACACACACACGCACGCACTTATTTTCCCAAGCTCTTGTACCATTTGCTTATAGCCCGGGACTGTGCTGTAGAAATGCGCCACAAGTCTTTGGCCTCTTCTAGCATGCTGTTTGTCACCCTGGAGGAGTAAGAGCACTGGACAGAGAGGCGACTTTTGCTAGCTACATAATCTTGGACACACCACTTTCTTTTCCAGGCCAAGTGTCTAGTCTAAGGGATCTAGCTTCTTTCAGTTTTGAAGCCCTCTGATTTGATGTCTGGAAAGCTTTTTCTACCTTTGCCCAGGTTTCTGATGCAGATCAGGCTTTTTGAACAAGTAGCCTAGATTTCTTAGTGCCTTGTGGGAGGGACTGGTAGGGATGGAGGCCTAGTCCCCAGAGTGGGTCCCTGTCTTCAGTGTGGATAGGAGCCTCTGTTCCTCTTTGGAGCATGGAAATACTGGAAAAGCAGATTTTCCCAATGACCAGGGGTTGCAAGCTGTGGCCCGTGGGCCCGATCCCTGTTTTTGTAAATAAAGTTTCACTGGAACAGAGACATGCCCGTTTGTATGTCCGAGACTGGTTTCATGCTACAATGGCATAGTTGAGTAATTGCAAGGGAGCCTGTATGCCCCATAAGTCTAAAATATTTACTATCTTGCCCTTTAGGATAAAAAATAAAACTTGCCAACCCCTGCTGTAGACTACCAGAAAGGTGCTTGGCCTTTTACTGGGGATGCTAACGATGGCTGTTTCAGATTTCTAGGGTTCTTAAAGATTCTGTGTTGGGCCTGTCTTTGTGATCCCATGAGAGCATGATCTGATAGTTGAAATAGTAGTAGATTATTAGAGTCAGCTCAAAAATAGTCATTCTGTATCTAGGAAAGCGCTTTCACTTTCAGCCTTTTCCCTGGAACCTGCAGGCCTGAGCTCCTCAGCAGGACTGGGTTTGACAAGCTACTGTCCCTCTCATTCTGATTTCCCAGGGCAGTGCAGAGGATATACTGGACTGACCCAAGCCTAGTGTTGGGTGAGGAGAAGAGAGGCTTATTGGTTCCACCTGTCCTGTAGGATCTTCCCCTGATATCTCTGTTGCTTCTGATCTCACTGGCACCTTTAATGCCAAGGTCCTGGAGATGCCACCGCAGAGAGAGTCGGCAACCCAGCCTGGCATGTCTGTCTGAATCTGGCACTTATCCACTCTGTCGGAATAAGGCCCTGGGCTTGGCGTCTGTGGGATGTGTGTCTGTGTTGGCTTGGGACTGGAATCAGCATTGAGTATTCCTGCAGCCAACCTTTATGGAGTCCTCCTGTGTCCCAGTTTCCACCTTTTTGACCTGGTCCTCAAGCCGGAGTCTTGCTGAAACTCCTAGCTAGGAACAGGGCTAAAGTTCTCACTGCTGCAGAACAGCAGCAGCCCAGCAGTTGGGGCAGTTCTGCTCAGGGCTGAGATAGGAAGTGAGACACGTCGGTAGCAGGAGGAAACCACGTGCTGAAAGTAGCAGGGGGAAGGGAGGTGACTGAGGTTGATTCTCATTGCACTTGGTAGGGAGGAGGCCAGCAGTGGGAGGAGGGAGCAGACAGTCCGCAATAGCAAAGAAGACAGAAGTCAAGCACACCTAGAGCTGCTTTTAGCTGGTAATGGTAACTCTGGCTCTAGGAGCATTCCTTCATACCTCCCTGACACAGTTTCCCCAGAGGCTGTTATAAAGAAAACATTCTCTCTCAAATATCTTTTCATTTGTAGGGTTTAGGGTGACCCCATACTATATGGTCTTAAACTTGGGTTGAGACAAGTATACTGACTTGGATAAATAAATATCATTTACCAGATATTTATTAAAGATTATTACATGGTAGGCACTGTGTCAAGTTCTCAGGATACAGAAGTAAGTAAAAGATTCGCAGTTTGATCTGGAAGGTTTATGGGCAGCTGAACCAATCTTAATTCTGTCTGTACTGGATCACATGCTTCAAGAGAACATGTCTGTATCTGTCTTGTTCTTTGCTGTCACCCCAGTGCTAAGTACAGAGCTTGGCACACGATAGGCCTCAGATATTTATTGGTTGACCCATCCTTGTTTGATCTGTCCTGGA
Organism: Mandrillus leucophaeus; assembly: GCF_000951045.1. Taxonomy (NCBI): domain Eukaryota; kingdom Metazoa; phylum Chordata; class Mammalia; order Primates; family Cercopithecidae; genus Mandrillus; species Mandrillus leucophaeus. Next base: position 5,177,697 of record NW_012101576.1, read on the forward strand.
AATGTGCAGGAGGGATCTGAGTGGGTAAGTGGAGGAAGAGAGCTGCCTAACGCAGCAAGTGTGACAGATTTGGGGGAAGATGGACGTACTCGGATATAGGATGATGACTGCCTTTAAGTGACTGCCTTTAAGGAAAAGAGAAGGGTTAAAGCCGTGTGGGCATGACAGAATCCATTGGCGTTAGGGCCATGAGAAGGAAGGAATATGACCTGGCTACAAAGGTGGGTTAGAGGTAGTCAGGATCATTGGATAAAGCAGAGGGCCACCAGAATAGTGAAGAACTAACAAGCGGCAGAGAAGGGAAGAGTGGAGGGAGAATAGGGGCCATTGTGAGAGGAAACATGGAGACCTCTTCAGGCCTAGGATGAAAGCAGAAATGACACAAGCGAGTCTCCGATGAACATGATGGCAGGGATAAAGAAAAGATGGGACTCTCAGCTCTGTTCTGCCAGTCTCCTCAGAAATGACTGTGTCCATGTATGACTAAAAATGCCTCTCAGTTATTTTCCAACAGTGCGGCAAATGCAAGGAAATTAACTGTGGTTTGACATTATGGTTAGTCTTTTTTTTTTTTTTTTTTTTTTCAAATTTGTCAATGGAGATTTTCACAGGTACACAAAGAATTAGCGTAATACACCTCAATGTTCCCATCCCCCGGTTTTTTGACACATAATCAACACATGGCTTTTCTCATTTCTTTCATACCTTCACCCACCTTTTCCTTACCCCCTTCTTGGATTATTTTATAGCAAGTCCTAGATCCTGTGTTATTTTATCCATGAATACTTTTTAATGTATCTCTAAAAGATAATATCTTTTAAAAACATAACCCTAGTGGTATTATTACACCTTGAAAAAGCACAGTCATTCCTAAATATCTCCTGTCATCCAAATATCCAAATAATGTTTAAATTTCCTTTGTAGTCTCAATTTCTTTCTTTCTTTCTTTTTTTTTTTTTTTTGGGAAAACAGCGGGTTGGTTTGAGTCAGGCTCCAAACAAGATCCGTATGTTTCATTTAGTTGATGACATCTTCAAAGCTCTGTTAATAAAGATTATGGTCATTCTTAAAAGAATTGATGTTTTGCAATTCTACCTTTTAGATTTACTTAGCTGCCCACCATTCTTCCCAGTCAACTGCCAACAACAGCTTCCTGAGTTTTGTTAGATGGTTTTTATGATTTTGAGCATTTTTTCATGATCCCTCTTGCCTTTGTGGTGTAATGTAGCTCGTCATTTTTCCCTTCCTTCAATAGATATTTCTTGCGAGCCTGCTCTGTTCCAGGAGCTGTACTGGACACTGGGCCTACACCTGTGAAAAGGACAGACAGGGCCCAACGCCTGGAGCTTACAGTTTGACCACAGGAGAGCTGCTGCTTGGCAGTTTTCCCCGTGTGTTCACCCCAGCTGAGCAGTGTGACCACAACCGTCACTTCTGTGCAGGCAGACCTGCCACGTTTTAGAGCATGGTGTTCATGCTCTCATGTTGTCATTTTATGTAGTTGATAAAGGTGCCCCTAGCATGTTCAAGAAGCCAGACGTGGCTTCTGTGGCAGGCCTATGTCTCATAGCCACGCGACCCGGCATTTTAACTGTGGTGCTGCCTGGACTCTGAGCATATCCATGTAACACTTTTGGGCTTGAGTGTGTATAGCTCGGAAAGTTAAAATAGAGAGCTTCCTGAATGGGTGGATTGTAGAGAGGCTAAATGAACACGTTTAAAGAGAGGGGCTCTGAATTGTTACAGGGCTTGTCAAACGCCAAGTGTTGCTAATGTGTTTGAGCAAATTGGATGTTTCTGTGGCTTTGTGGACTTCAGGTTGGTTTGGGGCTTTTGCCTGTTCCAAATAGGCTGCCTGCCAGCCTTTCAGATGACAGGCCCACTTTCTTGATTTGCTGTTTGTTATGTATTGGGTAGCCAGTCTGCCTCAGTAGCCAAATATGATGATACAATTCAGGCCTGTCTTGCTGATAAAACTTTTAACTGATTTACATTTCTTTATGTAAGTAAATTATCAGACTCTGATTCCTGTGATGCTCTGATTTTGAGAATGGTCCATGATTCTTTTTACATTTTTGCATTTTCAGTTCAAGTGCAACTGTATTGTAGTTACTGGATTATAGTGTCTGAGCCTTTAAAAAAAATCTTAGTTAATAAAAGTATATTTTCAGATACAAGACCTAGTAGCCTTATGATACCTTATCCCTGAAGGCTACATGTTCAGCCTCTGAGGATATGTTTTGTTTTCTTTCAGTTAAGAGGTCTTTAATTATTTCGATTGTGTGCCCATATCAGTTAAAACTTTTGAGCAATTCCCCTTGTTTGTGTGTGTATTTATAATTTATAAAAAGCAGTGCTGTGCTAAAATACATTATAGTATTATAAAACACAAAACAAAAGACTTCAAATGGCTAGGATATCTAGTATTCCCTACCTTCTTCCTAAGTGAAGTCTTCATGGTTCTGTCCAAGGGCAGCCTTCTACTTTGCCCTAAATTTCAATTCCTCTCCCATATTCAACATTGCCCCAGCCTGTCCCCTCCTCCTTGCATCCCCACCTTTTCCCTCTACTGGATCGTTTCCAAAGGCTATCTTTCTCATCTTGAAAAAGTCTTCTTTGGTCACCTCTCCCAGCTGCTGCCCCATCATCTGTCCCTCCGTATTTTCAGTTCTGGCTGTCTTCACATCCTCTCTTGACTCATGCCACTCTGATGAAAGTGCTCCTGTGGTAACTCGCATGATCCTGACTCTAGTGGTCACTTCATCTTCCTCACAGGAGTTCTTCAGCAGTTTGGCACCTCTGGTCATACCCTTTTCCTTGACGCTGTTTCTTCACTTGGCTTCCAGGGTGTGTATTTCTGGCTTTCCATCTGCCTAATTGGCCGTTCCTTCTCGGCTGCTCATCTCCCTGACCTCTAAACATTAAAGGCCCTGGGCACCTCCTCTCTATCTTCTCTCATTCTGTCTGTGATCCTCTCCTGTTGCATGGCTTTTAATACCATCTATATGAGTGATCTCCAGAGTTTGCTTCAGTGTAATCCTGGGAGATCAATAAGATTGACCATGAGCTGATCATTGTTGAAGCTGGTTGATGGGTACCTGGGGTTTTTTATACTGTTCTCTCTCGTTTTACTTATGTTAGAAATTGTCTTTTTTTTTTTTTTTTTTGAGAAGAAGTCTCACTCTGTCGCCCAGGCTGGAGTGCAGTGGCGTGATCTCGGCTCACTGCAAGCTTCGCCTCCTGGGTTCATGCCATTCTCCTGCCTCAGCCTCCCGAGTAGCTGGGACTACAGGCGCCTGCCACCGCGCCCGGCTAATGTTTTTGTATTTTTAGTAGAAATGGAGTTTCACCATGTTAGCCAGGGTGGTCTCAATCTCCTGACCTCATGATCCACCTGCCTCGGCCTCCCAAAGTGCTGGGATTACAGGCATGAGCCGCTGCGCCCGGCCCAGAAATTTTCTATAATGGAAAGTTAAAAAATCGATATGCTGACGACCCTTAATCATTTGTCTGCAGCCCAAACTCTCTTCTGAACTGTAGACCTGTGTATCCATCTGTCTGTTTAATATTTCAGCTTCGATGTTAATAGATATTTCAGTAAACATGTCCAAAATGGAACTCCTGGTTTCCCTCCCCAATATGTTCTTCCTGCAGTCTCCCCATCCCATTTATGGGAATGCTGTCCTTCCAGTTGCTTTTTGAAAACACCTCTGGTCATGCTTGATTTCCCTCTTTCTCATCTGTCCTTCATCCAGTTCATCAGTAAGTCTTGTTGACTCTACCTGTAAAACATATCCAAAATCTCATCTATCAGAACTACTTCCACTGCCATCACCTTGGTCCAAGCCACCATCCTGTCTCACCTGCTTCTTTATTGCCCCTTAGAGGCTGTTAGTCTTCCCCGCAGCCGAAACAGTCCTGTGAAACGTTAAGTCACATCATGCTCTGCTATGCCCAAACCCTGCAGTGGCTTCTCTTCTCTCTCAGTAAAAGCCATCACCCTTACTGTGGTCCATAAGACCTCATAGCTTATCTCAACACTGCCCAGTAGAAATATAATGTGAGCTACACGTGAGGGTCATGTATATAATTTAAAATTTTTTGATAAAAGGAAAAATGAATGGAAAATGAACCAGTTGAAGTTAATTTTGTAATGTATTTTATTTAGCCCAGTATGTTAACAGTATTTTCACCTCTGAGGTATATTACGTTGTTTTTGTTTTGTTTGTTTGTTGTACTAAGTAATAGTCAAAGCACATCTCCATGTGAACTAGCTGCCTTTCATGTGCTCCATAGCCTCACATGGCTAGTGGCTGCCATCTTGCACAATACAGGTCCATATGACCTTATCCGGCTTTATCACGTTGCTTCTGTATCTATCTCCTGTTACTCTTTTCAACTTCCACTTTGCTCCAGCATCACTGGCCTCCTGCTGTTGTTTAGGTATACTAGGCATTTCCTGTTTTAGGGCCTTTGTACCTCCAGTTCCCTCTGTTTGGAATGCTTTTCCCCGATAGCCCTGTGGTTAAATCTCTTACTTCTTTTGGGTCTGTGCTCAGATGTTACCTTCTCAGTGGGTCCACCAAGCCCCCAGCATTCTCTAGCCTTCCTTGCATCCTGTTCATGTAGTGTTTTTTTACCAGCTGGCGTACTATTTATTTCTATTAGTGTGTTTTCTGTCTCTCCCCACTGGAATATGTGCTCCATGAGAGAAGGGATTTTTGTGAGTTTTGTCCCCTGCTATATTTCGGAGCATGGAACAGTGCCTGACATACGTATATAAGAGATGGTCATTTGTTGAAGAATTAAGTGAAATTAGCTATTAAGAATGATTATTTTTCAGTAAGAACATTGCAATTGAGCATAATTTATTATTTCAGGATAGCTCGGTGTCATTTGCAACTAGAAGTTCTGTTTGGAATCAGGATATTTTAAAAGAGACCTCACAATGCTATGCAGATGCCCATGGCAGAAATGCATCCTGGATTATACTTACGAAATCTTGATACTTGTTTTTTAGTCACATCCACCATGTTCTGCAAAGGTTTTTGTTGAAATCCAGCTAATATATTTCAGTCAGTCTTGATATCAATCAGTTGTTCTTAAAAACTCATTGCAAAATTTAATAATTTTATATGTTGAATTTAATAAATGGGTTCACGACCCCGGAAATACTTCATTTTGGGTGATTTTAAAACAAGTTTTGATGTTCTATTTTGAGTGTGTGTAGATAATGAGATTTTAAAGATGACATCCTTACACTGATATTGGCAACACTATCATATAATGGCAGAAATGATTTCCAATTGCCCGTTTTAAAAGAACAATGGCTTTCTTACCCATTAAAAAAAATCAACCTTCACCATAAAGATACAGGGTAAGTATTTATTTGTTTGCTTAAAAATATCCATTAAGTAGCATTCTACTTACTGACACTCATTGCAGAAGAGGTCAGCACATTTTAGTACTCTTGTTTTCTGGTTTAAAAAAGTATAATTCCTCTTTTTTTTTTTTTTTTTTTTTTTTTTGAGACAGAGTTTCACTCTGTTGCACAGGCTAGAGTGCAGTGGCACAATGATAGCTCACTGCAGCCTCAAACTCCTATGCTCAAGCAATCCTCAGCCCCGCTAGTAGTGAGAACTACGAATGTGCTCCGTGATGCCCAGCTGATTTTTAAATTTTTGTAGAGACGGGGTTCTTGCTGTGTTTCTCAGGCTGGTCTTGAACTCCTGGTGTCAAGAGATCCTTCTGTTTTTGGCCTCCCAAAGCACTGGGACTATAGGTGTGAGTCACCATACCTGGCCTGATTCTTCTCTAAGTTGAGCAACTCTTTTAGATATTTTTACCACAAGATAATTAGTGACACTGTGGTCAGATGACGTTCAGGTCTCACCGTCTTATTACAAAGGACTGTTGTTTATTGTATTGAAGATGGTATCTTTAATTTTGCTTCACTGGGCAGATGTAAACTGTACTAAATCAACAGGCAACTGGGGGTGTCACTGTCTACCCTTCTGCATTTGGATCTCCTACTCAGACACAAGGATGCCTCTGGTACCTTAAATGACAGCAACCACCCAACACACAAATTGAAGGAGTGTGTCAGTGTCAATTCCTATATTAAATAATACTAAAATTTAATTTTTTGTGTTTCAGTAAAGTGTAAATATTCTAATATTTTCTTCTTCATCCTAGTGGATCTTCTTATACATGCCACATTAGAGGTGATTGCTCTGATTATTTCTTCTATAGTAACCTTGCCTCCCTAACAACCTTTAATTGACATAAAGGTTGAGTCTTGTCTTTTCTGTTGTTTATAGTACCTGACAGTGCTGAGTTTCACTGATATTCGTTGACTGAATAGTGCTGAGGAGTATCCCATTCTCTGACCTCAGCACCATAAGGTCGTATTTCTTGGACAACAAAGTCCAGTAGCAGATTTCTTTGGTGGCTGCTAGAGCCATTTCGTTAACAGTATTGAAAGCTTTTGTGATATTAGAGAAACAGCTCTGTGGTCCTGTTGCCGTTAGCTGTGCATCCTTCTGCATCTGACAGGTTGAAAGGATGGTGGCAGCTCTAGTCACTGCCATGCTGTCATTTAGGAAGTAGATGGTCGTGTACAGATGCTCCAGAAATGAACTGGCAGAGATTGCTAGAAGAGATGGCCATGGTATCTAGAGCAGCCAGCTCTCCTCTTCATGAGAGAGTATGTCTTTGATGCATTGTTTCATGTCTTCCATCAGTTTACATGCTGAAAATATTGGTGCAGATGTCTGAGATGTAAGCTTCTCCTCCACCTGGATAGTCCAGGAGGTATGTCAGCTGGACACATCTACTTGGTGTTGTTTTTCTAACTGCCCTGACTGGATGCACAATTTGAGAGATCAGCAGCTGGGATGAGAACTGCAGGCTGTGGCTGAGGAACAGAGGCCCCGTGCTGTCTTTACTGCAACAGAAACGTCTCCCAAGGTCCCCTGGACCCTGCATTGCTGAGTCAGGCTTGCCCTGGTGTGCTAGTCTTGCTGCTTGGACCACTGGTGAGCCCATCAGCATTCATGGATTGATGTGCATTTGCTTAGGCTGGCCTCTGTGAAAGATTCTGTCTTTTTCTCTTTTTGGATGTAGTGGGGTGGGGACGGAGAAGGAATGAGTGAGGTAGACAGATACCTTCACCTAAAATAGAGTATAAATGTGACACAAATGAAGTGTAAGATAGTGTTGTATTAGCCATAAATGGGATTGGGAGCTGGAGGATGTCTCTGGGAACACAAGGAAGATCTCATTCCACTTGTTTATGGCTGTATCCTCAGAGCCTAGCATGATGCTTGGACCCATCAAGTGCTCAGTAAATAGGTGTTTGTTAATAAGTAAGGATTCAAGGATGAGAGGACTTCACCTGAAAGTTCATGCCAGACCACAAAACTGAAGAAGGAAATGGCTTGTTGGCAGAAGGAGGTTGGGATGCTCAGAGAGTGTAAGTGGCAGAGGAGGGGCTGTGTGTTGGAGAGGTAGAGGTGGTCTTGCGAGGCCCTTGATCAACTTTCTAAGAATTTGGTTTTGGTGGCTCTTAACTTATTTTCCTGCCAGTTCATATTAGAAATTGCATGGATGCTATAATCTCTCCAGGAGAAAAAAATAGTAAGAGCCCACAATCTGGCATACACCATCAGAGGATTCACAGATCCCAAGTTACAAAAACCTGCTGTAGGGGATGGGTGCAGCGGCTCACGCCTGTAATCCCAGCACTTTGGGAGGCTGAAGTGGGTTGATCACCTGAGGTCAGGAGTTCGAGACCAGTCTGGCCAACATGGTGAAACTCTATCTCTACTAAAAATACGAAATTAGCTGGACATGGTGGCGTGTGCCTGTAATCCCAGCTACTCGGGGGGCTGAGGCAGGAGAATTGCTTGAACCCAGGAAGCGGAGGTTGCAGTGAGCCGAGATTGCACCATTGCACTCCAGCCTGGGCAAAAAAGAGCAAAAGTGCATCTCAAAAACAAAACAACAACAACAACAACAAACAAACAAAAAACCTGCTATAGGCTGGTGAGCCGTCAAATGCTCACTGAACTCTTATGATGGTGATAAGATGCTTTTTCTCCTGGAGTCTTTGGTACTTGCCCAAGTGCACTGAGTGGGCATTCTGGGTTTAGAGGGTGCTGATAAGCAGCAAGCACGACAGTGGTCCCGAGGAGCTTGGGAAAGCAGTGGGGAATGGGAGTGTGCACATTGACACAAATGGAGAGGTCCAGTGTTTGCTCCACTTAACAGGGGACAAAAATACCTGTTCTATTACTTGGAAAAAAATAGAAAAAAATTAACCTTTACAACTTACTGATTCAAACTATTGAATGTTTATGCTAAGTTTTTTTTCTGTGACATGTTTTCCAACTTAGATACCCACCCAAACCATAATGATGGATTCAGAGAGGCAGCATGTTACATTTGTGGGAATGGTGAGTGTGGAAAGGAGTCATTAGAGTTTTATATTACCATGGCATAGGGTTTGGAGAATTCCTTAGCTGTCCTGACCCTTCAGGGAGGGCTGTCTGGAGGAGGAGGCATTTCACAGGCCTCTTGGAAAAGCAGGAAGACTGGACTGAGGAAGGTTTAACATTGGATTTCTTTTTCCTGACATTAAATAGATTCCCATAAAATGTGTCTCTGTACCATCAGTTTCAAAAAACAAAAAAAGGCCGGGCACGGTGGCTCACGCCTGTAATCCCAGCACTTTGGGAGGCTGAGGTGGGCGGATCATGAAGTCAAGAAATCAAGACCATCCTGGCCAACGTGGTGAAACCCCGTCTCTACTAAAAAAATAAAAAAATTAGCAGGGTGTGGTGGCACGTGCCTGTAGTCCCAGCTACTCGGGAGGCTGAGGCAGGAGAGTCACATGAACCCGGGAGGCAGAGGTGGCACTGAGCCGAGATGGCGCCACTGCACTCCAGGCTGGCAACAGAGCGAGACTCCGTCTCAAAAAAAAAAAAAGATAAAAAACTTCCCATCCTCCAGGCTTTTGTAGTGCATCTGATACATAGCTAGGCTGTTTGGAGGGGAAAAAAACCAATGTGGGCAGCACAGTGTTGGCATTTCTGCCTTTGTGTGTTATAGGTAAGTTCCTTCAGTGGAAGGTGAGGTTGAGGAGTGGTAAGGCAATGCTTGATCCCAGTGAATGATGGTGACAATCAGCCCTGCACTGGCTTGTGCTTAGGTGCTTGGCCAGCACCAGGAGGCATCACTGCGGGTGTTGGGGGAGCTCCTGCGCCTTGAGAGAGATGGGGCCGACCGGGCTCTCTGAGGCAGCCACAGCTTGTGCATATTGCAGAGAAAGGACTGGGCAACTGAGGTTCCACTTTCCTCACCTCACTCATGGGCTTAGCAGGAATTTGTTTTGTAGGGAGGTTAGTCTGTAAGGGAATTTTAAAAGTTCTTTCAAGAAGAGCCTCTTCCGTTTCCTGCAGAGTAATGTTCAAAGTGCAGGTCCAGAGGCCATAATGGGTGAGATCAATTTAGCAGGTTGAGACCAGCCTTTAAAATATATATATAATGGAAAATATTAGATTGCATAGTACGTAGTAAAGATGAGTATTATTTCATGAAACTTTGTTTCAGTTTTATATATATATAGAGAGAGACATGTAGTTAAGTGCACATATATGCCTGTGCTGGGCTGCTGTGTAGCATTGATTTCCCACTATGAATCAGGGTCCAGAAAGTTTGAGAAACATTGTCCTGGAAGGATTTCTCTGCTCTTAGTGTAAACAGTGGGTTCCAGCCACTTCCCCAGAGGCCATCTCTATGGAGACAGATGTGGTGACAGGGCTCTTTTTAAAGAGCAGTCAGAGTCAGCTTCTGACAGTGTGATCCTAGGCTTGTCTGCAGCTGCTCACCCATGCCTGGTGCTTCCTGCTGCAGAGGAGCTAGGGAGAAAGACCGGGAAAACCTCAGCCAGGTTTAGGAGCAAAAGTCGCCTTCCCTGTCTTGTCACCAGGGTATGATTCCCTAGAATGCAGCAGCATATCCAGCCCCTTCGGTCTTCTCTTGGTTCCTGGCTTTATTAACTGTTTCTTTACCTTAGAAAGATTTTATCTTTTAGCAGCAAATTTCCTTCTTCCACACATACCAAAGCCATGGCAGGAAGAGGAAGGCCATCCCGACTGTGGTTTTGTCCTTACATTCTCTGTTTCTCAGGTTCGTTGCCTAGGGAGGGTGGAGTCCTGGCGATCTGGGGGCGGGGAGTAGGATTCGTGGTGGATCAGAATGAACTTGCTGTCACCTCAGTGATTCTACTTACATCTGTGATTCTCTGGCTCCATCTTTCCCCCCGGAGGAGAAGAGCCTTTCTTGGGTCATAGTTGCCTCTCCTTCCACCAGCTGCACTGACCGACCTGCAGAGTGTTGACCCACTTGTCGTACCTCAAATAGAGGTTTAAATTAGGGCCTTTAATCTGTAAGAGGCTTACAGCTTGTTGGGTGGCCAGCTGCTCTGGACTCCCATGTGGGCAGAGCTGGGTTTTTCCTGACTCTTTTGGGGTTTAGGGAATCATGGGGGTCAGTGACTTTCTCGCAGGTTCTGGGACTAGGTGGGCAGGATCTCTTGTGATGGAGTTGGGTGGTGGTGTGTCCTTGTAATGACAGAATGGGGAGCTGGGCCAGCAACTTGGGTGCTGGGCCTGCTTCTCTTGGACACTGAGCCTGGATTCTTGCTGATGTGCAGTTAGCTTTGCTGGCTCTACATGTGTTTTCATTTCACAGATATTCATTAATCCAGAGTTGTGTGCCCAGCATGGTGCTAGGTGTCACAGGGAGCACACAGAAGCATGAGAATCAGGCCCTCCTCCCAAGTTGCTTATTGTCCTTTTGAGGCTATGAGGCTAGTCCATATCAAAGCATTCACTCATACTATAGACAGAAAGGCAGGAGGGGAAGTATTATTGGAGAGACCTCAGGGCTTTCTCACCTGAGAAGGGAGAGAGCCCTGGGGTGGTCAGAGCTGGGCCCTGAGTGGTGGGATTTAGGATGATGGGAAGAGGGGAGGGCTTGGAAGACAGAAGAAACAGCAAACAGCAGAAGGGGGAATGGATGAGTGTCCTCCTGAGAGGACTGTGGAGATGGCCATGAAGCCTCTTCTTGCCCACTTCCTGAGATAGTCGTGGTTTAGTGCTAGAGACCCTTATTCCTTGGGCAATGTAGACCCAGCTCTATGGGTTCCCTGTTTTTTTCTTCTCTTCCTCCTCATTATTATAACAACAGACAATAATAATGATTCCTAGCTTTCAGGGAGCACATTTTGTATACCACGTTCTGTGTGCTTTACATGGATTGTCTCATTACAGGTACAGGAACCTTAGAGGTAGATGTTCTGTATCATTATGTGCACCTTACAGTTGGTGCAGCTGAGGTGTAGAGAGGTTAAATAACTTGCCCTTCGTGGGTGACATAGCAAGGCAGTGGTTGGGTGAGGAGTCTACCAGGGTATCCTGAAAGGCGGAACTCAGTGACAGCAGAAGGGCATGCTTTTAACCCACTACTTCCCACTCTTGTCTGAATATTAGAATCACCTGGGAATCTTTCAGAATTTCCAAAGCCCAGGCTGATTACATCAGAGTCTCTTGGGGTGCTGGGACACAGGCATCAGTTTTTGAAGCTTCCCAGGTGATTCTAATGTGCATCCAAATTTAAGGACCACTACTTTAACCTTCTGTGTTTTAGAGCCTTTGAATATTTGACTGAGTACATTTTTTACCTCCAAGATTCTCCAAAGCACTGCAGAGGGACCTTCCTCCAGTCCTACCCTGAGGATGTCTGTCTGTCCACTCACCATGCCATATAGTATCTGAGGGAGTAGGACCCCTGCCACCCCACAGCTTCTGTGACTCCCAAAGAGTGAAACCTAGGTGGTGTGGGGTGGTCTTCCTGGGATCAGTGGCCCTTCTCACTCTGCATGCCACCTTGAGGGCAGAGCCTCCATCAGAGCCCTGGAGACCTCCGACTGGTTTCTCACATCTTCTGCTCCCTGGGGCCCCTGACTTCGGCGGGGAAGGGAGAGGGTCACATGAGGGCAGATCTCTTCTGGACAAGTCCCATTCCTCTGTGTCTGTCCCTGACTGAACCTGAAATGGACACGAAGAGCAGAGTCGTTTGGGTGGCTGGGAACAGCACTAAATTTAGCAAAACTGTAGCTGGTGGGGGGCCGGCCCAGAGTGAGCCAAACCCAGCCCTGAGTGGACTAGATTTATAGTCAGTAACACAGTCAGCATCATCTCTGCTTGGGAAAGTGTGTGGTTACACAGGATCTTCCGATTTCCAAATCCCGGAAGCTTGTCAGCCTGTCCCGCAGGCCTCCCTGACTCTGCCCCTTGAAGACTTGGCTCCACCCCCACCACTGATGCTGCCCTTGGACTTAGTCTTCCATCCATCTGTCTGTCTCTCCCTTTTGTGTCTGGAATTTCCACTTCAGTACCTTGACCTTCTTTTATGCCTCTTGGCCAATGCTGCCAGCCTTGACTCCCAAGGCCCTGGAAGGCAAGACCCTAGCATTGGTAGATTTTCTTTAGAGTATCTGGCACCAAGGACACCTTTCAGTCAAGGTGGACAAGTGGAGGAAAGCGGGGAGCTGGGATGGTTAGTCAAACAAGTGTTGAGGGACTGAGATGTACTTTCCCTCCTCCCAGAAACTTAGCCAGGTAGATCGTATTTGTATACCCAACAACTGAAGTGCATTGTCATGGGAACAAAGTGGCTGTGAGACTCTTGGACAGTTGGGAGTTTCTCTTTGGTTGGCTGAGTCTCTGTCCTGGTGTCGATGTATCTTGGAAGAGGTGGGTTTTGTGGGATTAAAGAGTGGACGTCGGTGGGTGACGGGACATCTTTCCCTGCTGGCTCCCTCTCCCACTCCTCAGATCTGATGGTGGTGACTTGTCTGGAGGAGCTTCTGTTTCCTTAATCCCTGGGAGATAATGACCAGGCTAACTTTACTCAACTCTTTCCAGAGTGGGTGATTACACTATGAGGCCAGGACTGGGATCATGCCTATGAGTGTGAAGTCTTCAGGGCTCTAGCAGCCACTGGAAATTTAGCCTTGGATTTTGCTGATTGGGAACTGTGTCATCTCCTTGGTCTCCTTGGTTTTCACTTCCTTCACCCAGGACTGGGATCAAACATGATTTGTTAGTATAGGGCAGTGGGTCTCAACTAGGGGCAATTCTGTACTCCCTAGCCCTGGCTCCCAGGGGACATTTGGCAATGTCCAGAGACATTTTTTGGTTGTCATAACTGGGGAGCAGGAAGGCTGTTACTGGCATCTGGTGTGTAGAAAACAGGTATCCTGCTAAATATTATACAATGCACAGAACAACTGTCCCTACAACAGAGTTGTTGGTCCAAAATATCAGTTGTGCTGAGGTTGAGAAACCTTGGTACAGGGGGACAGTTTTGTAGAAATGGCCATGAGAGGTCGTTTCATCCAGCTCTTTGCTTCTATTGGAAATAACTTGAAACTAGGAACTATTGAGTCATTGCCTTCTCCCTTCATCGCTTGCTCCCCTCTCTTCTCAGTGTTTATGGGGGAACCTTGGTAGTGAAATACTTTAGCATCTAACAATATTGTCTTCAGGAAGTTGTTTCCAAGCCATCGCTAAAGCTGCTGTGGTACAGTTTCCCGTAGAATCCCCCTGTAAGCACACATGTATCCCAAGTCATCTGGGTGGCTTTGTGCAGCTGTGTCTCTGGTGTACCTAAGTAAACCTATGATTTAGGTGTTGGTACCTTTAAGATGAACTGTAAGGGCAACCAGGAAGCCATTCCAAGCAGGCATCATGTGGGAATGATCAGAGTCTAGCCTGGAGCTGTTTTCCTTCTCTTTCTCTCTGTAGCTAAATGTTTGTTCTGCCTTGCAGAACTGAGTTCTGCTTGCTCAAGTTCTCTTAAATTCAGGAAACACATACTCATTGCCCTGGAGAACATGATGTTATTTCCCAGGTAAAAGACCCAACCTGTGGCCAGATGCCTGAACAGCCTGGTGCATCTCTCATCTGCCAACACCATTTTTCTACAGTTGACAGGGCTGCTTGAAGGCCAGAATGGGGAAATGAGAAGTCTCCCAAAGTGAGGACCTTTGCTTGCTCTAGATACTGAAGGGAGGGTCACTGTGTGTGGATTCCAGAATGTGCTGACTTTTAAAAATTCACGACAAGTTTCAAGGTTCTCTCCATGTGACCCCACCACCTGGACTCTCTAATCATCATGTCAGAGGGTGAAGGTGTGACTGACACTTTATGATTCAGGGAAAGAAGAGGGTAGTGGGAGCGGTGGGAGAGAAGATTAGCAGGGAGAGGGACAGATACTCTCATTGGGTGCATTTGACATCCTTGCCTCCAGTTTGCTTCTCAGCGTTGTTCCCCTGGCCACAAAACTCTCACTCAAACCAAACAGTTTAGGAAGATCATTCTGCTTAGGAAGAGAGTAAATAACATTTTACAAATGACTTTGGGGTTGTCTGGGTTTTTTTCTTTTTAAAAATGTCTCCCTTTGCTAGTGGAAGTCACTGGGGAATGGATGATATGGCAAGTGCTTGCTGTTCTTGGAGTTCAGGTTCACTGCTCCCCTTCTCATGCACGGGACTGAGATGGTACTTGTGGGCTCAGGAGCCAGGTTCTAGATTACTGCTGTCTTAGCTGGCAACTAGGGCAGTTGAAACCAAAAGCCTCAGAAGTCCTGTTCAATGAGGGTAAATATTTGAATGGATTGAACAGATGAGTGTGTGTATATTTAGAAACTCACACCCAGTAGAGAAAGAACCTCTGGGTAAGCCCGGCTTGCTCATCCCTGCTGCAGGTCAGAGCACACCCAAGGTTACATCCTCTTATTCCATGATCGGCTGAAGTCACTTCCTTATGTACCCAAGGCTGCCCACGCCCAGCTACTGTTTCCTGAGCCCGGTCAGGAAGTGCAGATCACTCCTCTCATAACCTCTTGGTAGCTTATAGTCATCAGCAGCATTCTGGATTCTTTTGCCTGTGTCTGAGTCTCCACAGTTCAGCTGCCATGTTGCTCCCAGATCCTGAGCTGGTCTTTGAGTCCGCGGCTTCTGCTTGGACTTCCTGGCTTCCAGGCCCAGAGTTACTTCAGGGCTCTGGCAGCCACTGGAAATTTAAGCCTTGGATTTTGCTGGTTGGGAACTGTCTCGTCTTCTCCGTCTTCTTGGTTTTCACTCCCTTCACCCCTCGCCCAACCACTTCTGTCTCATTAAAAATCTTGTTTCTTATAAAAGTTACTTTATATTTCAGCATGGGTTTATAAAACCTGAAGACATTTTCAGACACAGTCTCACAGAACATAAAGCTTGACAAATTAATTTGGAGTTTTGAAAACATGCTTATTTTTTATGGTATTGAAGCTTTGTAGAGTAACATTTTTGCCATTTATTAAAATGCAATAGGAAAATGCTCAGAAATGTGTGTGTCCTTCAGATTTTGTGAGCAGAGAGTGTAGGCACTAAAATTCATTGGTGTTGAGGCAACAACCCGTTTGGATAAAAGTCCATTTCCTCCTAGCTTTTTTCTCGTTAGCTTTTTTTTTTTTTGGTAGTAGTATTATTATTTTTTAAGAGATAGGGTCTTGCCCTGCTGCCCAGGCTGGAGTGCCATGATGCCATTATAGCTCACTGCAGCCTCCGACTCCATAGATATGGGATCTCTCTATGTTGCCCAGGCTGGTCTTGGACTCCTGGCCTCAAGCAGTCCTCCCACCCCGACCTCCCAGAGCACTGGGATTACAGGTGAGAGCCACTGCACCTGGCCCTTTTTCAAAAAATTAATATTGTTATTGACGTATAACTGCATGCACAAAAGTGAGTGAATCATAAGTGTTCAGCACAAAGTGTACATATCCTGTCACCAGTGCCCAGATCAGGAAAAGAAACAGAACATTACCAAACCAAACCCCACAGAAAATACTTTGCATTTTTTTCTAGTTACAAACCACCCCTTCCAAGGGTAACCACTATTTGAATGCTACAATCACAGATTAGTTTTGCCTGCTCTTCAACTTCATATAAATGAAATCACACAGTATGTTCTTTTTTGGAGTCTGGTTTCTTTCACTCATCATTTTCCTTGTGGCATTCATCCATGTTCTGTGCTATTGTAGTTTTCCATTCTCATGACTGTGTAGTATTCCATATTAATAGACGACAGTTTATTATTTGTATACCATTGATGGATATTTGGGCTGTGTGCAGATTTTGACTATTACAAACAGTGCCAGTGTAAATATGAATGTCTTGGTGAATGGATATGTACACACATACCTGAATGTATGTATACATACATATACATACTTGTGTATATACATATATATTTCTGTTGGGTGTAAACTTAGAAGTAGAGTTGCTGGATCATAGTTTTAATAGTAGTGCCAAAGCAGTTGTAACAGTTATACTCACACTAGCAAAGTAGGCAAGTTCTGGTTGCTCCAAATTTTTGCCAATATTTGATATTATCTTCCTTTTTCATTGTACTTATTCTGGTGGGTATGTAGTAATACTTACTGTAGTCTGAATGTGCATTTTGATGATAGTGGCCATTTGTGTGTCCTCTTTGCAAAATGCCTTTTCAGATCATTTGCTCATTTTTCTGTTGGGTCGCCTGTCTTAATGGTTTGTAGGAAGTACTTTATATATTGTTGGATATATGTATTATGAAGATTTTCACTCCTCAGTAGCTTTGGGTGTCCATTTCTTTAGTGATATTCCTGTTTAACTCACGTGAACATATTAGAATTGTATATAGTGCTTTGCACAGGAATTTTGTATTCTTTGTTAGCTATGTTGAAGTTGGGGCTACATGCTATCACTACTCATCTACAAAGGTACTCGGGATACTGGTTATATAGGCTGGAGCAGGGACCCTTGAAGTTCCTGACATATTAAGTGCTGGCATCTTTGGGGTTACATCAAAATAAAAACTGCTAATATCCAAGTGTTTACTGTGTGCCATAGAGTGTTCCAAGCATTTTACATGGGCTAGCTCATTTATTCCTCATATAAGCTTATCAGTTAAGTGCTATTATTATTCCCATTTTCGAGTGAGGAAACTGAAACTCAGAGAAATCTTGTAATCGCCCAGGGTCACACAACTGAGATTCCAGTTGCAGAGGCCATACTCTTAACCATTGTACCACACAGAAAGTTGCATTTCCCTACACTACTGTTTTATTATAGTGCTGGATTAGTGGCTGGCACATAGTAATTGCACATGGTAAATACATGTTACATGAAATAATTTGACAGTGGTGAGTTACATAGGTCTTCGTTAAATGGGGAAATTTGCCCTGGCAATGGCATATGTTGATATTGGAAGCAGCTGTGTTTCATCCTTATGTATCTCTTACCTGGAGCAGTGCCTGTCTTGGAGTAAGTATCATAGTGAACATTTTGGAGTGAATGAATCAATCACAGGCAGATTGTGGACCCTGTTTAGCAGATGGAGTGAGCTCAGAGGACACTACAGGAACCAGGGCCAAGGCAAAGCCATGGTCGGGGCCATGGTCATGGCCCAGGGAGAATTCACAGTTTGGCTAGCAGCATCCCAGTTGTACAGCCACAAGGCAGCCCAGTTTGTAGTAGCAGAATAGGGTCCAATGTCAGCAGGCGAGGCTGTCCCAGTTACAGGCAGTCAGGTCAGAAGAGGTCCCAGCAGGAGTGCAGGGCTGGCAGGATTCAAGGTCAGGTAATCCAAAGTCACAAGGTTGCAAGCAGTAAAAGTTCAGGCTGGCTGGCAAGAGAGCCAAGGAGCTCCTGGAGGGAGCTGTCGCCCGGACTGGGCTCCCCTCCTGAATGAGGCCTTTCTTCTTAGGCTGCTCAGAGTGCCTGAGAGGAATACACCAGACCTCAGGCCGGGCTGGGGAGGGTGAACCGGAGACTTATCCTGGGCCAGAGCCAGAAGGAGCCTTCATGAATGTCTTGTCAAACTCTTCATTTGGTGGGTGAGGAAATCAAAGTTTAAATGAGAGGTTATTCAGCAAGTGGTAGAGCCAACGCTGAAATCAGGCACTGTAGAGTTTTTCCCACTTCCTCGTATTTTCTATCAAAAATGAAGAGGTAATGGGAATTGGGAGAATTATTGAATATGGGGGAAAAGGAGGAATTGAATATGGGGGAAAAGGAGGAATTCCAGGAGGACTGCACAGGCCTGGAAACGGGTAATATGGGTGATGGGAATTGGAAGGAAACTGCTTAGATGATAACTGAGATACTGACTCTAGAATGTAAATTCCATGATGACAAAATCTTTTTCATTTTAATTGAAGCATAACATACAGAAAAGTGCACAGAAGGCAAGGACTTAACGTTTTTTTACTGTGCTAAAAAACACGTAGCATAAAATTCATCATCTTACCCATTTGTAATTGTACAATTCAGTTGTATTAAGTTCCTTCATAGTGTTGTGCAACCATCACCACCATCTGTCTCCAGGACTCTCTTCATCTTACATAACTGAACTCTGTACCCATTCAACTGCCTTTTCTTCTCCCCACAGCCCCTGGCAACCACCATTCTATTTTCTGTCTTTATGAATTTGGCTACTCTTAAAACTGCATGTAAGTGGAATTATATAGTATTTGTCTTTTTGGGACCGGTTTATTCCACTCAGCATAATGTCCTCAAGGTTCATCTGTGTTGTAGTATGTGTCAGAATTTCCTCCCTCTCAAGGATGAATAATATTCCACTGTATTTTGTTCATCGCTTCATCCATTGATGAACCCTTGGGATGAGGACTTTTACATGGCTTGCTCACCAGTGACTAGAACAGATCCTGGCTTTAAAAGTAACTCAACAGGTAATAGTTGAATGAATTTTAGTTATGTGGAACGCAAGGTGATAGTGGGATACCCAAGTGGGCTGTCCAACAGGCATTCCTGGATGTCTCAGGACTAAAGGTTGGAATCGCCTTCATGGGCAAGGGGTAAAGACAGTGGTGTGAAGGTGCTCCCAGGGACAGGGGTTGAACAGTAGGAGCAGGGGCCTGGGGCTAGCACAGGTGGGACCAGAGTCATGACAGATGCAGGAAAGGTGGTCTCAGGACAGTGGTACAGGCCAGAACATGAGATCAGGGGAAATGTATCCAGTACAGCCAGAGCTATTAAGTGCAAGGCAGTAATCAAGGCACTAGGACTAGCACCATGCATGAGGCAGAAGTAAAGATTCACCAGCACAAATCGTTCTAAGGCCTCGTGGAAGTGGAAGTCTTGAACTTGAGTGTGGACTTGAAATACAATTGGACTCTGCACTATAAAGAGGAGAGAGAAGGACACCACAAGTGAGAAAGCATTGAGAAAAGGAGCTTGGTGGAAAGAATGGGAGGGTACAGGGCACGAAAGGAGACCAGAAAGATGAGGCAGTGGACTTGCAGGGGAAGTGGGAGACAGGGTCGGCACTTCTTTTATTTCCTTCCCTTTAAAGTTGATCAAGAGTTGACAGTTGGGAAGCTTGAGCAATCTACATCTAAACACTACATCTAGTGTCACTCCTACTTAAAATTACTGGACACCAGAGAATCCCCAGGCGAGCTGATTACCCTGTATGTATGGTAGAATAGTCTAACATGGTTGCACGTGACAGATGCACTTGACTTAAATATGAGTGTGGCGATTTATCAGTCACATGCTGAAAAATCAAGAGCCTCTAAGTCAATTTAACCAGTATTCACTGGGCGGCAGCTGAGAGCCCTGCTTAACAGTAGATGCTGGGATAGAGAGACAAAAAGGTGAGATTAAGAAGTAAGAGTTGAGCCTGGGCTGTACCTAGACTTACCTGAGTTTTAGAGACCTTCCTTTCCACAGATATTGGACCGAAAACTGAGAAAGTGGATGCATTGTCTGCTCCCATCTTAGTCTCTGCAGCTTCCTACACAATTGCTGGGCTCCCAGTGCTCTGCTCTGGGGCCAGGCAAAAGTCTGTACTCTCATGCATACGCACTTCTGAAAAAGCGGCTTGGTAACTTCTTAGGTACACCCACGAGGTTGGCCCCAGATCTCAAGGAAATCCTCAGAAATGATTTTGAAAGATGATATCCAGCTAACTCCCCCAAATTCAGGATCCCTAGAAGCTATTTATCTCCAGGAGATTGCCTAGAGTATTCCTACAGGATGTAAATGAAGGATGCACGCACGTGGAGCATGAGTATTCTATACAGGGAACCAGTCAGATGCTACCCACCAGTGCCAGAACGAAGTCAGAGAGCATGGGGCCAGAGAGGCCAGAGACCCTACCTGCTTCTGAATAATGGGGTGTCCCTGCCAGAGCTAGGAAGTGTGAGGTGTCACCCTACCAGCCTCCAGCTCTGAGGTGCTAAACGGGAATTCAGGACCCTAAAGGAAGCTTTGAGTCTCTGGGCTTGTGCCTGTTGTATCTCTGGCACCACTGTTTACCTCTGTCCCACAATAGGTTACCTTAGCATCCGGCTTAGCCTGATCTTAGCATCTAAGAGACCAGGTTTCAGCGAACCTTATGTATAAGCAATAATGTAGTGATGATGCTAACTTTATTAAGTGTTTAGTGTGTCCTAGGTGCTGCTCTGTTTTCTATGTATTCACTCATTTAAACCTCACAGTAACTCTGAGATAACTGTTGTATTTGACAAATGAGGAAACTGAGTCACAGAGAGCTATAATATCTTTCCTGAGATCACTCAGCTAGTAATAAGCAGAGACAGAAAGTGGACCGGTCTTGCTCCAGAGCCTGCATTCTTAGGGAAACGGCTCCAGTGGGATGTGTAGGAGCCACCAGAGGCCAGAGCAGAGAGGTCAGCTGCTGACCAATCACACTCCTAGATCCAGTTTCTCCCTGTCAGAGCCAGCTGCCCCCACTGCTTCAGGGAGGGGACTGTGGCTCTGTTGTTTTACCCAGGTTTGCCAGGAGGATTAGCCTCTTCCTTGTGTCAAAACAAGCCAAGCAGGAAAAAAAACCAACAAACAACTCATAACTTGCAGCAGAAAAAGCCCTGCAGTCTCTCCAGCAGGAGGGGAGAGCTTAGCTGGGGGGGCCTGAAGGTCCCAGCTTACGACCTGGTCTTACGCATATATTGCTGAGAAGGGCCTTGAGGTCCCCTCGTTTCACAGTCAGGATGCTGAGGCCTGGCTCAGCATAATGCCCAGTCTCCACAGCAGCCTGCCTTCTCTGCTCTCTTGCTATACCCTGTGAAATTTAATAGTGTCCCAGGCTGCTCATGGGAAGCCTGGAGGCCTACAGTCTTTCCCTCAGTTCTGCTATGAGCTAGGTCTGGGATCTTGGGCCACTCCAGTTTCCCATATGTAGGAGAACAAACTTGAATTTGAGCAGAGTTTCCAAATAAATAAATAAATATGTGTGTGTGTGTGTGTGTGTGTGTGTGTGTGTGTATTTTACTGCAGTGGAACACTTTCTTCAAACAAGGTATTAAGGATAGGTACAGAATGTGGAACAGTTAAAAGCAGAAGTATACATTTTCCAAAAAATGGAAAAAGGGTAGTCAGACTTCTCTATGAATTCCTCCCAGAGCCTGCAGGGTTTTGCTGCATGCACTCCTGCCCCTGGGGTTGCCTTTGTGCCGTCGTTTTTCAGAACCCCCCTCAGCTTCCACCTCCTTCTTGGAGCATCTGCCTGCAGTGACTTCTGCCCCTTTCTGTTCCTGTTATATTTATTTATTAGCTTTTTCAATCACTGGCCTCCCCTATACTGCCTAGTGATGGGCTTAAAAA
The DNA here is from genome assembly GCF_000951045.1 of Mandrillus leucophaeus. Taxonomy (NCBI): domain Eukaryota; kingdom Metazoa; phylum Chordata; class Mammalia; order Primates; family Cercopithecidae; genus Mandrillus; species Mandrillus leucophaeus. The sequence continues at coordinate 5,199,436 of NW_012101576.1, forward strand.
ATTTATAACACAATATTTATATATATTGTGTATATAATTAGCATATACTTATATATTTACATATATGTGTATGTATGTATATGTATGTATACGCCACACATGCATACACATACACCCTTTAAAGAGAGACCATGTCTGTATGTCCCCCAGTGCCTGGTACATAATAGATCCCTAATAAAGATTTTTTTAAATTTTTTATTTGCTCACATGCTCTTGCTCAGATAATAAAGGTTTTTGATCATGGGGATTATCTTCCATGTCCTCCCACATATTTTGCCAGGTCAGTGCTCAGTAAATAGTAGTGTTAGGTGATTGTACAATATGGTTTATTTTGTTCCCATGAAGTCCTGGATTTGAATTTTGGTTCTGCCATATACTAGCTTTATGTCTATAGGAAATATACTTAATTTTTCTTATTTATAAGGTAGAAATGATAATGCTTCTATTCCACAGGTATTTATTGGGTGCCTGCTATATTCCAGGCACCATTCTAGGCTCTGGGAATTCTGCAGTTTATAAAACAGGCAGGAGTTCCTGTCCTCATGGAGTTTATATCCAGCCAGTTTTCAGGAAGAGCAGCACAGTGTTGCTGGAACAAGAGGAGGAGGAATGAGTCCCTTCTGCCTGGTCAGTGGTAGAACTGCAGCTTGGCTGGAGGCTGCCTCTGGTGGCCTGTATGGTGCCCAGGAACTCCCTGGGTAGTGTAGGATTTCTACTGTGAGATGAAGAGAAGAGGAGAAAAGACCCCTTGGGTTGGACTGAAGGGACAGTGAGCTCCTCTGAGCCATATTGCTATGCCTGACCCTGAGGCTGTACGATAATCCAGCGCCTGCAGTGGGAAGGAGGAACAGCACCAGGTGGAGATGCCCCTGTCTAGAGACTGGGTCACAATGCCCTGTGCCCTCCTGCGATGTGAATGTGCCAGCATCCTGCTCCTGTTCCCCTGTGGTATAGTGAAGACTTGCCTGGCATGGACATAGAGGCATCCTGGGCTGTCAGGGATGCATGGAATCTTCTAGCCATGCCAACACTTACAGCCATGCAGGGACAGAAAAAAGAAGCCATTCCAGACACTTCCGAGGTCCCTTCCTCAGCTTGTGCTAGAGGCAGGACGGTGGAGCTGCTGAGCCCTCAGTAGTATAGAGTTCAGTCCTCCGACTATGTGGCCTGGGCATAGATGTTGAGTGGATCTGCTGTGAATTTGAGTTTCCATCCCCTCACACTGTGACACTTGGCTGTTGCTCATGCACATCTCCCCTTCTGCTTGCCTCTTTCTTAGAAGGAAAGAGGGCAGCCTTGGGTGATTTTGTTGTTGTTGTTGTTGTTGTTGTTTGAGACAGAGTCTTGTTCTGTCACCCAGGCTGGAGTGCAGTGGTGCGATGTAGGCTCGCTGCAACTTCTGCCTCCCAGGTTCAAGCGATTCTCCTGCCTCAGCCTCCCAAGTAGCTGGGATTATAGGCACCCGCCATTGTGCCCAGCTAATTTTTGTATTTTTAGTAGAGACAGGGTTTCACCATGTTGGTCAGGCTGGTCTTGAACTCCTGACCTCAGGTCATCCACCCACCTTGGCCTCCCAGAGTGCTGGGATATACCTCCTGCTTTAAGTATATCTTCCATGTAGGAAGCATTCGCTTCCAGGATGGCCTCTTGGGAAAATAGAGAGAAGCTGCCTTGGCTATGGCCATCCTGGATTTGGCTTTATCCGTGGCTGTGGCCATCTCTGACTGCCCTACTGGACTGCAGCACCCACTCCCGGAGATGCTCACTGTCCATAGAAGCCTGTCGCTTCCTTAGGGTGAGTCTGAGTAAGTTTTACTTGACCTTTGCTATGCTTCAGTTTCCTCATCTATAAAATGGGGCTGATAATAATCGTACTTACCTGATAGGGTTATTGAAAGGATGAAAGCGAGCATGTAAAAGGCTGAAAAGAGGGTCTTGCTGATAGGAAGTGCTCTGTATCTGTTGTTCCTGTATTACTTTCACATTGGCGTGTTTGAGTTGCCCTATGACCACAAGCTCACTGTGGGCAGGATATATTTTAAGTATTTCTATAGTCTCAGTGCCCAGCCCAGTGCCTGGTACATGGTAGGTATTTAGAAAATGTGTTGAAATAGCTGTGACCTCTGGATTTAGGCTGAGCTGAGAGGGAGGACTCACCATACGCAGAAGCCCATAGAAAGGAGGCATATAGAAGGGGCAGTGAGGCAGGATCAGAAGGTACAGGACATGGGAGGATAGCGAATCCTGAGGTTGAAGGGGCAGATTGGAACCAGATGCTACAGGATGCTGAGGCTATGTGCTAGGGAGCCATGGGCAGCTTTAGAGCAGGGGAGGCATATGATGGTTCAGAATTTCAGAGAAGATACTGATGGCAACATCTAGACAGGATTGGAGAAGAGAGCCTGAAGCTAGCAGAGTGGCCAGTTGGGAGTCTGTTGGGAACACACAGCTGGGAGTCACAAGCTGCGTGGGCAGCAGCGTCCTATCTGCTGTCCTCCCCCTCCCTCCTCAGCTCAGCGCCACAGGGATCCAGGCCAGCACGTTGTGACCTTCCCCCGTCCAGCCCTGACTGTTCCCAGCCCTGGTACTTGTCTATTTGCATCCTACTCATTCTGACACACCTTTCGTAGGTTGCCAGGTTACCGCAGCCCTGTGCTGTGTAAGTCCTTGTGCCTCAGCTTCTATGCCACTTAATTCCCCCCTCACTCTCCGCCCTCTGTGTGTGTGTGTGTTTATTATTTTTATCTCGAAGTGGGAAACAGGGAGGCTCCTGGAAGTAGGCCATGCCCTTTTATGTGGTCTTCTCATCAAGGACATGCATGTTCCCAAGCCCCGGGAGCAGAGACCCAGAGCCCTGGGAAGGAGTGGTGGTTGCTGCAGAATGCAGAGAAAACACAGACCCCTGCCCTTGGGAGCCACAGCTGTGCTCAGGCTGGCACAGGGCACAGGCTGGCGGCCATTTTATTTATGTCTACAGACTGTAGCTCCGACCCTTCCTCTCTCTTCCTTTTGAGTCCTGGAATGTGTTTCTCAGAGTTGGACACTGCTTCCTTCTAGTTGCTGTGGTTGGGAGCTTGGCTTTGTCCTGTGATTCTTGTCTTTGTCCTGTGATTCTTGCCCATAGCTGTTTGTGAGGTACAGTGGCTGGGATATCAGGAAGTTGCTCCTAGTCAACCTGTATTAAGTACTTACTACATACAGTTTTGTATCTCATGTCCACTATAATAGGCACACAGCGAGTTAAGGAGATGCTATAATCCCTGCCTGGACAGTGGAGAGTAATAAAAATCACAGCCATTTATTGAGTGTTTACTATGTGTTGGGCATCATGCTAAGTACTTTGCATACATTATCTTATTTAATCCCCACGGTAACCATGTGTCATGCTTGTTAGTAGCGCTACTTTAGTGATACAAGATGATGTTAATTAACTTGCCTCAGGTCACACAGCCAGTGTGAGTCTTTCTGACTCCCACATTCCCACTCTTCCACTCTCAATGCCAATGCTGTGTTTTCTCTCAACCGGTAGGTACCCAAAAGACAGGATTTAGCCTTTGGGAGTCCTGGGTTCAATTTGTTACTCTGCTGCTTACTGGCTAAGTGATCCTGGCTGAGTCTCCTAGCTTTCCTCATGTTCTCCTCCGTAAAATGGGAATAATCGCATATACTTCACTAGGCTTTGATGGGGAATGAAGTAAGTTAATTTGTTACAAAAGCACTTTGTAAGCTAGAAGGGGTTAAAACTTACATTCCACCTCATTTAAATGAGTCAGTAGTAAAAACTTGTTTAAAAAATACTTATGTACAAAAAAGTCACATGTATTGGGCCTTTTTCTTTTCCTAAGGAAACCTGGTTAGCCCCGCCTTTTATGCCAGGGATGGTCAAGTGTGACAATGGAGAGTAGTTCATCTGCCAAGGACAGGCATTGGGAGGAGGTCTCGTCAGAGGGGAAAGGATGTCATCCGCATGTACAGCACAGCGGTTAAGAGACAGGGCTCTGAGTCTAGTTACCAGCTGTGCCTCCTCATATAGGCTCCCCAGTTCCTATCCGTGGAGTGGAAGTGACAACAGTGCCAGCTTCATCCCACTGTTGTGGAATGCTGAATGAGCTATGAGGCAGCACGGGGCCAATCACCAGGCCTGACAACATGGCAGGTTTGTGGAATGTGGAAGTTGATGTTCGTGATGAGGAGGATGCTACCTGGGCAGATAAAGGCAAGGGACATGCTAATTGGGGGCCTTGGCCTTATTTGAAGGCTCTCCCAGAGGGGGACAAGGAGAACATACAGGTCTGGTGGGACTGAGGGCTGAGATCCCAGGGCAGCCTTGGGAGGAAGCCAGAGCCCTGTAAACGGGCTCTCAGCCAGATGGAGGGTCTAGTTCTATTCCTCGTCTCCCAAAGCTGGGGGTCAGTGGTGGTCAGGGCTGTGGGGCCCAACAAGGACTACAGGGAGGTAGCCTCTGTCCCTGGTCCTTCTGTAGGCCCCAGGGAGATGGCTGAGTCCTGGAGGCCAGCTGGCCAGCTTCCATTCTGTGCCTGAGCAGGTTACAAATCACCGGGAGGAGGGACGCATTCCACGGTGAAGCTCAACTTTATCATCTTGGCCAAGGAGCAAAGTTTACTCAGAAAGAGTTCCTGCCATTTTTTAACTTGTTACTTGGTTCTGCATGTGAGACAGAAAAAGGAGACGGGGGAGCCAAGTGTTGGGATGGGTGTGGGAAGGAGGTTAAATGTTGAGATTGGCTTGCTGGAACACATTTCTTATACAAAGGTATGACGACTCTGGGGATAGCCTACAGGTAGGCAGGAAGTGGCCAGTCAGTTGTATCTCAGCGTTGTATGATTCCAAAAACGAGGGGTAAGCTTGGTATTTCGAATGTTCAGAAGTAGGCCTTACAGAAGTTGTGCTGTGTTTCCTTCCTGTGTTCATCGGCCTATTTGCCCAGCGGACGGTTACTGAACGTGGATGTGCGCCATGTGGTAGTGTAAAGGGCTGTAAGACGCAGTCCAGGCCCGTGAGAAGCTTCCTAGCAGTGAGGCTGTTTTATAACTGTTCCCAAATCATGTTAGCTCTGGAAGCTATTTCAGGAACGCCTTTGGTTATGAACCGTATCTTATATTTAATTTTGATTCTCTTTTCCCTCCTGTCCTGGATTCAGTAGCAGCATCCACACTGTGTGCCTGGCTGTGTCGTAGGTGTTGGAAGTACTTAGAAGAATTAGGAGGTATTTGGTAAAAGCTTGTTAATTAACTAGAGTGGGGACCTAGAACCATCTCCAAAGAACTTTTGACTTTCTCTTGTGCAGTCAAGACTTTTCATGTCTCAAAAGGACCCTGAGCTTCCGTCTGGAGTGCATCAGAATCTGTGAAATGCCTGGAGCTAGGCCATAACGTAGAGGGTTTGTCCCCCTCTTTTCCTTGGTTGGTGTATGTTCTTAATAACAGAGTTTTAGCCCACCGCAGGAGGCACCTAAAGGCATGCAAAGCTCCACCTCTCCACCTACCTCCTAGGGCCCTGAGTGGCACTCCTCTGCTCCTTTCCTTTCTTCTTCTGTTACCGTATCAGGTAAGGCCACTTTCTACCCTTAGTTGAAATTTACAGTTGGTAGCCATGGGGAACCATTAGAGTCTCTGGTCTTTGATTCCCTGGGAGAGGGTGGGTCTGACAGTGGCCTTCCCACCTGTGTGATGGGACAGCTGATTTCTGTCTCCTTTGTTCTCAGCCTCACATGGGGTCACAGGGAAAAGGAAAACACATAAAAGATCCCCAGGGCTCAGATTTGGGGTTGCACTGTTTTTAGTCCAGAGCCAGCTGTCCTTGGCATCCGTCAGGCAGAGGGGTGAGGTGATTGCTGGTGTTTGTGACACCACAGGTTGAGTGTCCCTTTGATATTTGCTTGGGGACCCTTTCCAGAAGCTGCAGTTACAAGAGCACATTCTTGTTTGATACATTTAGATCAAAGGAAGGAGAGTAGGAGAAACCTCAGAGGACCTGTGTGGGTGGGCAGGGAAGGGATTCATATCAAGTGAGCCCGTTTCCAGTCTGTTTGTTGGGGATTTAGGGGTCGTCATGTTGACAGGCCTAATCTAGTCCAATCAGCCAATCAGCAAGTATTGATTGAGTGCTGCTAGAAGTATCGCTTTAGGAAGAATGAAAAAAGAATTTTGAAGCTTGCCTGGACCCTTTCTTTAAAAAGTTCAGACTCTAATTGGAGGCACCAGATGAGCCACGTGTGACATGAGACATAACAGCATATTATCATGGCTCTAAATTGTAACAAGGGGTTAAAGTGTTGGCATTTGGAGAAGGAAGAACAATTGTGGCAAACGTGGGGCCTGCAGGATTGCTGTCTATCTCATCTGGGAAAGAGTGAAAGATATAGGTAGCCATATTGCTTAGTCTAGTAGAGACCATGGGTCTCGGACTCTTGTCCAATATCGAGAGTACCAAAGCACCGAGAACTTGCTGGAGTTTGGCCATGTGGAAAGAATCCATCCAGCTAGCTCTCAAAAAAAGGAGCAGGTGAGTGTTGGGATTGATTCCCAGCTAAGGGAAATTGAGCAGATTAATGGAGATAATATATGTGAAATGGCTTAGTGTGTGTCATACAGAAATAATTCAACAAAGGCTTATTGGCAGATTCCTAAGCTCAAGAATGAGAGGGCCTGAAGAAGGCACATAGCAAGGTTTTAATTATTGTGTGTATGGGAGGGCTGGGTTGGAAGTGGAGGGGCAGGGGCAGCTGCAGGGGTGGCCTAAGCAAGACAGGGAGTGAGGACTCCTGAGGGAGGAAGAAGGTTCTGTGGGAGATCAGAGCTGGCTGTCCTTTGGCCTTCTTAGGCCACTTTTGGAGGGATGCTCCGGTTCCTGATCTCAATTAGGAGGGAAAATGTCAAACTAGTTCAAGTACAGAGCAGAGCTGATAAGACTGTGTGCCCCAGAGAGGTAGAGATTTTGGTGAGAGGGGGTTTGCTAGGTACAGTATTGTGTGTTTAAAGCACTGTCAAGTGATGTGGGTGTCAGACTTACCCTGTGCTACCTCAGGGGCAGCCCTGGGGCCAGTGGGCAGCTGTGACAGGGAGGCAGATGTTGGTGCTGGGAGCTGGATACCTGTCTTGCTTTATGAGCTGTGAAGGATGTGAGGGAGAGAAGATGGGTGACCCTGTCAGGTCACCAGCTCCTTCCATGGGTCCGATAGTGTTTATACATGAGCGAATGGCTGCCATGCAGGGATGGATGCTAATAATGAAAACAGTAGCCATAACTTCCCTTACTGAATACTAGTTGGGTACCAGGCACTGTTGCTAAGTGCTTTACTGGAATAGACTCTAATCTTCACAGCAACACTGTGAAGAGGTATGATGAGCTTATCAGCCCTACTTTATAGATGACAGAATTTAGGCAAGACATGGAATAACCCACCCAAAATCCCACACCTTGGACACTAACCCAAGGCGGACTCTTCTTGTCTCGGTAGAAGGTGAGGCCAGATGACATCGAGGGTGTCTTACACCCCCAGGGTTCTAAGGCCCTGTCTTGTGGCTCATCCTGGGCTGTTTGGATGGGATTGAGAGAGTCTGTGGGTTTGGGGCAGGAACAGTGGTTACAACTCTCGGGATGACCTGACTGTGGATACTGGTGCTGCCCTCGAGGTCAGTGATAGGGCTCCATGAACAGGGTTCTCCCACTGGCTGTTAGGAAAAGGCCTCTCTAGGGAAGTGGGCTGGGTCATCCCAGCTATCTCAGCATCTCAGTTCCTCCTGTCCTCCTTCCTCTACCCTTATGGTGACTTAGGGCTCTCAGAAGCTCCAGTGGTAATTTTTTCATGTCAGCATACCCAGAAATTTACATATATATTTTTTGAGACAGTCTCACTCTGTTACCCAGGCTGGAGTACAATGGCATAGTCTTGGCTCACTGCAGTCTCTACCTCCCAGGTTCAAGCGACTCTCCTGCCTCAGCCTCCCAAGTAGCTGGGATTACAGGCGTGTGCCACCATGCTCAGCTAACTTTTGTATTTTTAGTAGAGACAGGATTTCACCATGTCGGTCAGGCTGGTCTTGAACTCCTGGCCTCAAGTGATTTGCCTGCCTTCGCTTCTTTTGGCCTCCCAAAGTGCTGGAATTACAGGCGTGAGCCACTGCACCTGGCCCCAGAAACTTCCTGATTGTGTCATGAGTGCACTCAGCCTGTAGGTCTCTCCTCAACCCTCACTTAGCTCTGCCTCCCAAGAAAGGTGTAGAGCAAGTGATGTCCAAGTGCCTGGGCCTCCAGGGCCAGCAGGACTTGAGCTGTCTTGTTTGGGGGGCCAGGGTGGGATTAAGGAGCCAGCTCTCCTCCTAGCGTCTTGCTTTCCTAGTTTACCAACCTCTGCTGACCAAGGGAGTTCCTGCCAGCCAAGGGCGGAGCTCCTTAAAAAGTGCCTCGCACTGTACCTGACACATGGACCCCACATTTTTTTTTTAATAAATCAATGGCCGTTCTTTCTGTTGGACCTGCCTGCTTTCTAAATACTCACCGTGGCCTCTGAAGGTTTTGAAGTTTTCAGAGGGAGAGTGACGGGGTGCTCTTCTCACCTCCAAAGTATATGTCGTTGCAGAAATCATCTAAGTATGATCTTCTGTCTTCCAAGGCAGAGCTGTTGTTGCTGTGCTGCTTTTGGACATAGAACTGAGGCCAATGTCAAATTCTAGTCTGAGAATAATGGCTGTCCAGTGGTCCCAGGGAGTTTCAGAGAGCTGAACCCTCTAAAAGAGTGTAATTCCAACACCTACCTTCAGTAAATAAACCACAGGACTGCCTCCCACCCGCAAAGATTCTGGTCAGCACCCCCTCCCAGTGCAGAGGAAGTATTCACATCATCAAAGGTTTTGTGGAACCTTACTTTTGGTATGGTTTCATATTGTGAAAACAATATGAAAACGTATCTCAAATATTAACTGTTATGTTTTAGACAGTCCCCAGCTCCTCTCCCACCCCTGAGTGAGAGCCTTGGCCCTGGAAGGTTTGTCCCTGCTCCTGCCTAGGCTGGCACTTTGCTGAAAGCTCGGACCTGCACCCAGGCCATGCACAATGGCCCCGATCTCTTTCCTCCTCTGTCCTAGGCTGCAGGTACAGACGTGCCCCTGCTTGGGGGATAAGGCAGTATGGAAATGAAAGTTCAAGTCAGAAGTGTTTGGGGAATCCCCTGCCCCACTTGTGTTTATGATTCCTGCTGTCTAGATCTGACTCAGTTAAGCAGAGCAGAAGTTTGTTCTGAGGCAGGAAAGAGACTCCATTTTTAAGTCACATGGTGCTAAACCCATGTGGTCACACAGAGGTCAGCACAGCCCCATAAGTCATCAGAGGCCTAGGTTCTTCATACCCTAGAGACATCTCCTCCTGCCCACAAGAGCAGCAGCAGCATCATCTGAGGGCACCAGCCTGTGCCTGGAGGGAGTTTGGCCAAGACCCCCCAATCCCATCCACATCTGGCGTGTGACATAGGCTACAGGTTCCACTGTTGAGGAATGGAGTAATGTTCTCCTCAAGTCCCTCTCACATGGCCCAACCATACTCTATCTCTCTGGAAATTATTTCCATCCATTGGCAGGGCCAAGAGCAGCCAGCCAAGAGGCACATTGGGTTACTCCCTCAGTCCCAAGAAGACTTTGTCCCCCTGTATTTTAGGCAGCAGGAGCTGTGACCAGTGGTTAGCAGAGTGGCCATGTTCACTGAGCCGCAGTCCATGGTCAGGGTAGCAGGTGCCAGTGCCATTGCCAGTCTGGGTTTTGTTTATGGCTGAGTTGTGAGCCCTCTGGGGTGGGAGTTTAGATTTAATGATTAGCAGCCTAAGACAAGGTAGATGTTTTGGCCTGTTTAACTTTCCCAGGAGGTGATGGGAGCCAGTTTGGGCAGGAAGTTTTGGAGCCTGGATTTCTGGCCTGAGAGACAGACTGTGTCTGCCCAGGAAAAAGCATCTACTTACAAACAGAGCATCCTAGTCACAATATCTGCCATTGGAGGCCTGACCTTCCCCCATGCAAACATGCCCCTCTCTATTCAGCCCTTGGGCGTATTTCACACGGGAGTCCCTGTTGGTGCTGGGGTTCACTTCCATTTGTGCTGTGAATTCAGCACTCAACTTGGCCTTTGCTTGTCTTCCTTTACCCTGCGGGCTCGGGGAGCCCCACGTTCTTGGCCAGCGTCTGCCAGGCCACTCACTCTCTGCTGCCTGGCTCTGGCTCCCCGTCTGTGGCGGCATTCTGAGTGTGTGTCTGCATTTCACCTCTGCCAGCACCTACCCTCCAGCACAGGCTGTCCCCAGCCCTTGCCTCTCGGATTTTCACTTGGCACCAGGCACTGCATTGTGTCCTTGGAGTGTTCGTTGTCACTGCTGGGCCTTGTTTCGCTTCAGCTCAGTGACTCAGGTAGAAGTGCCATGGTCTCTTGGGTTGGGGGAAAGCTCCTCAGTGTCTCTGGGGTAGTTCTTCCAGGAGACTGGCACAGTGTGGTCTTCATGGCTGAGGGCTTACCACGCCGCGATTGCTATTGCTGATCTGCAACTATTAATGGCACTGCTCCTTAGGAGCCTTTTCCCCATGAATACCATCAGACTTCTACTCTACGAGTACCATTTCTGTCCCCACCCAACCATCGAGCACATTCTCATACTTTTTGATTATATATGCTTAGATTTGTGTGTTTTTGTTTCTTCTTGAAGTTGCTTGATGTTGGAATTTCATCTCTTCCTTACCAGGTATTGAACTATCCCAGTAATTTAGCTTTTACTTGGCTTCTCCAACCTTTTTTCTCTAAGCTCCTTATCTGTCTTGGGCCTACCACTTGAACACACTTGATCTTGTCTACTTACCTTGTCAATATGGAGCTAGGTATGGTTGTGTCTGGTTAGTACTTGGATGGAAGACCTGAGAATGCTAGGTATTCTAAGTCTTTTGAGGTGTAGGTAGGCTTTTTCTTATACCAAATGAAAAATCTTTATGTCGCCGTTGTCATTCTCATCATCACAGTGAAGGCTGGGATTAATTGAACACTTATTTTGTGTTGGCCCTTGTGCTGAATTACTTCTGTATCTCATATCCTCTCCAAGAAAATTCCTATGAAGTATAAATGAAGCTGAAACTAGGAACTTAGAAAGGTTAAGTAAGTTGTTCAGGTTTATATAACTAGTCAAGAGGCTGCACTAGAATTTAGATTCAAATCTATCTCATTTTAGAGTTAGAGTTTTTAACCACTATATGTAATATTTTTGTTTGGTAGTAAGTACTCTATAAATGTTGGTTGAATGGCAAGATTGCTCTAACAGTCCAGCTGTTCTCCATGGTGTCACTAATGATGATGATGATAGCACACAGCATTTTTTGAACACTTGCAGTGGTAAGCTCTGTACTAAAAGATATGCATCAGTTAACCCATTTAATCTTACAGCTCAATGAGGAAGATTACCCCCATTTTGCTGATTAGGAAACTGAGGCCAGAAAGGCCATGGTAACTTGCCCAAGGTGACACAGCTGAATAGTATTCGGGGAATTGGATGCAAGCTGTCTCCTAAACTGTGTGAGTCTGTACTCTTTTTTTTTTTTTTGAGACGGAGTCTGGCTCTGTTGCCCAGGCTGGAGTGCAGTGGCGCCATCTTGGCTCACTGCAAGCTCTGCCTCCTGGTTCACGCCATTCTCCTGCCTCAGCCTCCTGAGTAACTGGGACTACAGGCGCCCGCCACCATACCTGGCTAATTTTTCTATTTTTAGTAGAGACGGGGTTTCACCGTGTTAGCCAGGATGGTCTTGATCTCCTGACCTTGTGATCCGCCCGCCTCGGCCTCCCAAAGTGCTGGGATTACAGGCATGAGCCACCATGCCTGGCCAAGTCTGTACTCTTAATCACTATGTTGCTCTCCACAAAAAAATAAGGCTGATTTTTATGTTTCTGTGCATTTCTTCTTGCTGTCCCCTTCCTTAGCTTGTGATGCTATTTCTTTACCAATTCTTGCTCATCCTATTCATTCTGAGAAGCCCAGGCTAGAGTTCTCTTCTCAGACTATGGATATCCACATCGAGCTGGCTTCTCACAATTGGCCCCTCAGTTGTATATTTTCCTAGACTTTACTTGTAGACATGTTAAAATCACCAGATTTACAATTAGTGATCTACACTGTAATAACAGACCTATTTGTCTGTCTTATTCCTACCAAAGATATGGAACAGGGAGCTCAGAAACAGACCTATATGTATCTGGACACCTGATTTATGATGAAAAGGGCACTGCTGGGCAGTGGGGAATGGATGGTTATTTTAATAAACAGTGCTGGTTCAACTGGATATCCACAGGAAAGAAATGAATCTTGATCATATACAAAAATAAATTCCAGAGCGATCATCAATCTAAATGTTAAAATTAAAACAAAACAAAACTTCATCTACAAGATAACATAGAATATCTTTATAACTTTGGGGTATCTTTATAACTTTGGGGTAGCCATACATTTCTTAAGACACAGAAAACACTAACTCTAAGGGAAAAGATTGATAAGTTGGATGTCATTAAAATGAGGAACTTCTGATCATCAAATGACATCAATAAAAGAGAGTGAAGGCAATCAGAGAGGAGAAGATATACTCAGTACCTATACCTGGCAAGTGGATTCATATCCAGAATATATAAATAATTCCAACAAATCTATCAGTAAAAGAATCTCTTCCCCCAACTAGACAGAAAAAAGTTCCATACTTAACAATTGTGAGTTGTATGCAGTTTTCTTCTCCCAGTGCCAGGTTCTAACCAATATGTCCTGGATCACTGGCACAGCCTGGTGGCTGGCCTTGGGAACTGACTGATCTGGTGGCTCTTGGCATTCTTTTGTGTTTGTACTGTGGGCCCTTCCTTTCCCATGTGCTTTTTCACTTGCTATTGGTTTGGCCACAAGAGGCTCCGGTCTCATGAATGCCTGTGTCTCTTCCTCTTTTCCTTTGGCTTGTTAACTTTTGATCAGCTATTTCAAGAATATTTCTCTCTGGCTTCTTCCCCCTGCCCTTCCTTTTTAATTTCCCTTTTTGTACCTTCTTGTTTAGCCTAAAAACTTCTGGTTGTAAAAACCATCCTAAAATGTCTCCAAGTCTTTGGGGGAGTAGGCTTGTTCTCTGGGGCTCCAGAGGCAGAGTGGAGACCTGAAGGCTAGTATTTCCCTGCAGAGAGATTTGATCTGAGTTGTGTTCTACTTGTCTGACCCCCCAAAGGTGTGGTGGGAGTTACTGAATCAAGTGGGGGCTAGACCATGACTTGGTCACGGGAGTGTTTGTGGAGGGTACTGTGCCTTGGATGGGCAGCTGGATTATGATAAGCCCTTCCAATCTTATCACCAAAGCCCTGGATGGACCTTTTGTGGATGTCCAGAGAAGCGCTCTCAACTGGGAGACACAGCCAGTATATCAGCATGACTTTTCTGCCTGGCTGGCAGGTCAGGATGCACACATATTATTAGTACTTCAGTTAAATCACATATACTTGGAAGTCATTTTGATACACCTCTCCACCTGCAGCCCTCAGGGTAGGACTAGTTGACAGCCATTTACCAGAAGGTTTAAATTTTCCTTATTTTCCTCTATGCTTATTATTTTCCTCAAATGGCAGATGTGTGAGGTAAAGTTTTCCTCTTTGGGTATGTTCTTTATTTTATTTAATTCTTCACTCTGGCAATGCTTGCTCTTTTTTTTCATTGCAAATGTATTGTATTTTAGACACATTTACAACCAGGAGAACAAACTGGAAGCTCTGTAGGTATGTTCTGACCGTTAAAATATCTTGACAGTGTTAAAAAAAAAAATCGGGAGTTTAACATAAAGCTAGTTTTCTGCCTTGCCCTGAAAACCTGGATGATCTGGACTCTTTGGGTCTCTATTCCCAGATGGTCCCCAGGAAGCACAGCTGGGAGGGTGGCCCATCGGGAGTGGCGGGGTCCCTCCAATGGGCACATCCGCCCCCCCCCCACCCCCCAGCCCAGGCCACTGCACTCCTTCGTTACCTGCCTGGCCCCTGAAGACACTGGAGTTGATGACTTCCTGGAGTGGATAAAATGGGCTTTTGTGAGCTAGCCTGAGAACCAAGCAGTATGTTTGATATTATTTCATTGCAAAAGTGGATCTCAGCTTTTAAAGTAAGCAGATGTTTTAAATATCAGCAATGCAAATTTGGGAATACTTAGCCTCAGCTGGAATATGTGTGTTCTCCATGATGGCCTGTATCTGATGCTTTTCCTGTACTGTATATTGGCTTAGCACTTAGTAGGTACTTAATAAATGATTTACCTCAGGGGGTAGCCAAGTGCCTGTTGTTCGCCAGCTCCTAGGGAGTGAACAGAAATGCCATCTTGCTGTGGACTGGGCCTGTCAGTTCCGCCTGAGACTGGATCGCTGCAGATTTATCTAGAACATCCACTCTAGCTCTAGGTAACAGAAATTGGAATGTGTCCTCTGCACAGCTTCCCTGTCTGGAGAGCGAGGTAAAGACCTAGACCCCGTCAAGTCGGACCTAAAGAGGAAACAGGACAGGGAGGCCGGCATGAAGCCGGCATGAAGACTGCTTTTCTGGCTGTTGCCTGCCGAACTGGAGTTTGTGGCCGGTACACAGTGCTTGCATTCCACACCCTGAACAAGGGCGGGTCAAAGTTCAGCTCATTCCGTTTAAAGAAAAAAATTCTTTGTCTTTGACATTTCGAAGTTTTGACCCAGATCAGTCAGAGGCCACGGAATGCTCATGAAGTCTGGAGAGTTTGTTTAGTTCCTGAGCCCGGTAGCTGCCGAGGAGCCAAAGAGAGCCGGCGACCTGTTGGGCTTGAGCTGAAGCCTTGCCTTTTCAAGTTTGCGCTGGCCCGGCCTTCCCAGGCCTCCAAGGGTGAGTAGAAGGAGCCAGCACCTTTTCCTCACTCTGAAGTTATCTTTACCCCCTGAAATCAAACACTGCATGCAGCACCCTGTAAAATTGCTTCCTTGTAGGCTCGAGCGTGCTTGCTAAGTAAACATCCTCCCATGTTTTTGGAACTGAATTCATTTCTACTTCCTGGTCATCCCATTCGGGTTTTTCTGTTCTCGGTGCCTCATAGAATCAAGTTAATAGAAGAAAGACCTAGAATTGGACAGAGGTACCTAAAATGTTTTAATCCTGCCTCCTCTAGCCTCCTCATATAACTGGCTGTTTTCCACTGTACTCAAGGTTCCCTCTTTTGGCTTAAAGCCCCCCTCCCTCTGTCTCTGTACAGGAAAAGCCTCTTCCTTCTTTCTTGCCTATTAAATTCTCCGCTCCTTAAAACCACTCCACGTATGTCCATGTCATTTTATTCAAACCGGAGCGAAACCAAAAACCCTAGTGTTCTTCCAGTCATCAAAGCTGTATCAACGGGGTCATGGGAAGGAAAAGATTTAGAGGGGAAATGAAACGAAACAAAGCCTTGCTGAATGTAGTGTTGTCATAGTTTTTTGCGAGTCATAGTTGGTCCACGCCGCACCCCTGAGATGGGGACTTATCTTTGCAAGGACTCAGCTTAGTTTTGCTGCGGTCATAGACTACAGTCGGCCTCTCTACAAATTCTGTGGCTTTGTAGGTTCCTCCTCTGACCCTGCCTCGCTTTCACTTCGTCTCTCATGACTTATTTGCCTCTTCTCTCACTTCCACCCACCCGTAACATCCCCATCGCCATGGCAGTGAGCAGCCACGTCACTCACCAAGTTCATGGGGTGATGGGCCAGCTCTGTACCAAGCCTACTTCCCTCTAGTTCTCCCTCCTGAAGGAGGAGGCTCCCTGGCAGAGCTCAGAGCCCTTTGTTTATTTGATCCTGGGCTCTTGGATAAATCAGGAATGTCCTGACATGAACTTAGGCATGTTTTTCTTCCATGGAGAAGGAAACTACGGCAAATGGGATTTAAGTAACCAGAGGGCCATTCTGGGGGACTTGCTTTAGTGTCATCAAGGCCACCTTCCTTTGGTCGTCAGACCAGTAGGTAACTTCTTTATTGGCATGCTCAACCTTGGATCCCAGAAGGTGTGAATTTGAAGCACTTTTCCCCCTGCTGGGAGCCTGGCACAGATACTCTGGTCTTCTTTTAAAATTGTGTAGTGCCATGCTTGTCTTCCAAGTGGTCCTTCTTTCTGCCAGATGAAACTTTGGCCCAGAGTAGTTGCTTGAAGAAGGCTGCCTGGGAAGCAGATATGAGATAAGGTGGCTGCCTGGCCTCACATTCTCATTCATCTTCCTGGAAGTGGCAAGGTTCTTGATGTCATAGACTTCATGAGTCACCTGACCCAGGACCTGAATATATCACTCACTTCTGGTCAAGTCTAGGCTCATATGATACAACTGGTTGTCAGGAACCTTTCTGCATTATTTGGATGTAGCAGTGTGGGAACCTGACACTCCCTTGGTCTCTCTGGGTATGTAGGGTCTAATGGCTTAGTATCTCAGTTGTTCTTGGAAGCATTTTTGGGTCTGGGGGGAGGGGCAGGAAAATGTTGGGGGCTCTTTGCTTGCCACAGTGGAGACCTGTGAGTATCCAAAAACAACCCCACTCGATCTTTAGAGCATTGGTGGACCTCCCTTCCCTGGAAGTTTCCAGGAGTGTGGACATCCATGCATGAACATTTTAGAGGGGTTGGGGGTCATCCAGTGGATGCTGATCTTGCTTGACTACCCATGCTGGAGAGGAGAACCCAGTCATTGGCCACTTCAGGTCCAGGCTTGGCTATTGCTCTGTTTTGCTGTTTTTCATGTTGTCAGATCTTCTTGGGAACAAATGACTCAGCAAACCTGAATCTCTGAGACTTTATGGCCTAAGTACCTTTTGAAAAGTAATTGAACGTATCTACCTAGGCCCTAAAATTTTGAGCCCAGGAAGGATGGAGATCCAGACTGGTTTTACTCTGGATTCTTCAGGCTGCAGTTCAATTTGGTTTTTCAAATTCCTGCCCTGATAGAAGGATCTCATTTGTGGGGTAGGCAGGCAATGTTTTAATTACGCTTTTTGTCCTTAAGAAATTCCAGGGAGAAAAAAGTCCTGGTTTGTGGCCAGAAAGGCAAAAAACAACAGAAATCAGCTATGACTGTAATCCTGGACTTGTCTGTGGCACAAAGAGTTAATGGGACAGTGGTCAGGGTGAGGAACATTTTTTCTCAGGGCTGGAGAAGCCCATATGGCTCAAGAAAAGATTTTGCAACATTTAGTACGGGGCAGCCCTGTCTGGGCGCTGGGGGCTGCCACTCAAAGAGTTAAGCTAGTCTTATGCCTGGGAAGGCGTCAGGGAAGGAGTGAGCCTGCAAGGACAGGGACCTCTATGCCCCAGAGCAGTGAGGTGCAGAAGGGGTGGAGTGGGAGGGGGTGAGCTGAAAAGTGTGGCCAAGGAAGCAAAGTGTAGGCCCAACTTTTTTTGCCTTGTTTGACCAGCCTTGGCACTGCCCTCCGGCTCTCCAGGGGAAAAGCTGCAGTTCTGCTCTTGCAACACAAGGAGCAGACTGGAGAATTTAGATCTGCGTCACAGAGCTCAGAGAGAGAGAGAGAGAGAGAGGGAGAGAGTGAGAGAGCGAGCGAGCAAGCAAGCTCCGTCGATAGGTCTGCTAGCAACAGCCGTGCTGCAGCAGAGAGAGAGAGAGAAATCAAGAAACAAGTCATAGCAACACCGGGCACCAGGTTCTGCCAGCTCACTTGCTGAGCGTTCAGAGATCTGTCGGGGCCAGAGGCCTCTGGGTAGCCTAGGCTAAGGAGATGACACGCAAGGTGGCACGGGCGGTTCCCGCGGGGAGGAGGTGGGGTGGTGGTGGGGGGCAGGGGTGGGAGCAAGAGGTTGCGGGGCGACAGTGGAAGGTTTGATGGGACCAAATTCTGGAACATTCGGGACTGCGGCACCTTACGGCGGGACCGAGATTTGGGTCTGCGCAGGCGACGATGGGTGGTCCGACGGGCTTCAGGACTTGATGGCGTAACCCCCTTCTTCCCCCACGTATGTATTTGCTGGGATCAGGGGCGCTGTCTCTGTGTATGTGGGTGCTCTGTCTTTCTCACCTTCTTTCTCGATTTTTGCTATTTATTTCTCTGAGGGAGGGTTTCTTCCCACTTTAATTTCTTTTCCCTAGTGTCAGCTGCTCAAGCCTGACCAGGGTAGAGGAGAGAGGAGTGAACCATCCCCTGCTTCCCACCTGACCTCCCAGCCTTTACCCTATTTCCTTCTAGTGGACAGACAGACTGGTTCTCCAAGTTGTTTGGGTGTCAGCGTCCATCTGTCTGTCCGTGCAGGTCTTGTGTGGAAGGTAGGGGAGTGAGAAGTGCCAAAAGGAAGACAGAGGGACAGTTTTTTCCCAGGGGTTGTCTTATTGGAAGGTCTGGCCCTGGGAATCTGAGGCTGGTGGGGAGCCGAGTGGCCAGGGTGGGGTGTGGGCTGGGAGAAGTGGGGTAAAGCTGGTAGGTTTGTCACTGCGTAGTTGGGAAAAGTGGGGAATGGTGACGCAGTCACTGTTGCATCTGGTTAGGAGCTCTATGGGGACAGGTAGTGAGACTCCTGGGGTCCCTGTGGCCAGCTGAGAGGGGTTAAGGATGAGCTGAGAAGGGAAGCTAGCATTTAGAGATTAAATGTCATCCTTTTGGCGTTGGAAAGTTGTTTACCTTGCGCTCTCTGTGTCTCCATGTTGGCTCCCTTCCAGTTCACATGTGATGGCCTTCCCTGTACTGCTGCATCATTAACTAAGTGACTGAGCTGGCCTTCCATTGGCCAGGGGAGGGCTCTCCCTCCAGACACTTCCTCTGATTGGTGGGTGGGCCAATGGCAGGTGAAAAGCTTTTTTTGATTGGCTCAGGGCAGGGTATCAAATCTGAATTTGCATTTCACTTGCTTAAAGGGGAGCGGGGAGAAGCCCAGCAGCTTTCTAAAATCTCTTTAGGGGTGTGCGTAGGCTCCTGTGTCTATGCCTGCTTTTGACTGCCCAGTTGAAGCCTCTTCCTATGCCTTTTAAAATTTCACGCACTATAAGGAGGAAGAGCTCGGGGCTCCCAAAACTTTTTATTTAGAGGGAAGAATCCTAGGGAGATGGGTATGCAGAGGGTTGACCAAATTGGAAAAAAAAATTTATTCTGTAGTTTGGTGTTGGAAAAGGGAATTTTCCAATCAGCCACACCTCGGTGTTGCGGCAAAATAATTCTTGGCTCCCCTGGAAACGCATGGGCAAGGTAGGGCAGAGCTGCTGCTGCTGATACTGCCACCACCCTGGGCTTCCTGCTGACTCTGGGCTACTCCCTGGGGACAACAGATTTGCATTGACGTCCGGGGCTGTCCAGAGGCCCTTAAGAGCCAGTTGTGAGCTGAGCCCAGTATGGGAAAGATCTGCCTTCTGGAAGCTACTGCTACGTGGTGCTTGGAAAGGTGAGGATGGGGGACTGACCCCAGGAAACTGCTTGGAAACTGCGTATTTGGTGGGATTTCCAGAAAAGTCAGCGGGAGACGGGAGGTTTGGAGGCCCCGGGTTAGAAAGGTTTGTCAGTCTAGGGAATGAGGAGAATCAGAATAAAACTAGGGCAGCAGGCTGTTCGCCTTTGGTTGGGGGAGGGAGGCCTCGAAAAATCAGGGTCCCGGCTCTCTAACCTGTCTTTGTCGCAGGTCTCACATTTGTGGGGAGGGGGTTTACCAAGACCTGCGCCATGCGCAGTGGCCCCCACCCGTGACTGCGCATCTGGAAGCGCAGTGCGCCCTGGGTCTCTGGCCTAGGACGAGCACCGCCCTTCTTATTACATAACTGAGGGCATGGCACGCGCCTTCTCGGCCCTTCCTTGCAACCCTACCTTCTTGCTCCCCAGGGCCCATAGAGCTGGGGAGGGTCTGACTGGGGAGCAGTGAAGGTCTCCAATCCCTGGGAGGGCTAACTCTTGTCTAGTTACTGGCAGGAGCTAAGCTTGAGGACAAAAGTGGTGGTTTTCTAGCCTCATCTTGGGGAAGAGGCTACAGAACATCCTTCGGAGTGCCCCATACCACCTATGACCCCTAGGGCCTCTCTGGTGGAGGGAGTGGCACCCTTCTTTCACTCATGTCCCGTCTGATTTTTGAGAGGATGTTTCTGAAGGAAAAGACGTGATGATTGTGGGGGACTTGGTTGGAAGGTAGTTTTGACAGTTTACTCCCCTTGTCACTGGCTTCCCCTCCTTTTCCTGGGTGGGTTTATGATCTTTCTGGACTCCTCTGATGAGCTGCCATTTTGGAGCCATTTCTGCTGGTCTCCGACATGGTGGCGTTGGTTTTTCTGTCCTGCTGTGCCAGTTCCGCAGAGTGGGCGGGGGGGCGGGGGCTATGACGGAGGAGGGGAAGGGGGGGCAAAAGCACAGCAGAGGCGGGCACAGTGGTGGCTGCCGCAGTGAAGGTGGCTCCAGGGGCAGAGCCACCCAGTCCCACCCTTGGACACAGTCCTGGGTGGGGATTCAGGTGGAAGGCATCTGGGTAGGGGTTCACCACCTGGGCCTGGCTTTGCCAGAGTGTGGGTTTCCCATGTCCTCATCAGCCTGATGCTTGGAGTAGTTCGGAAAAGCCGAGTGTCTGAATGAGAGTGGAGGCAGAGGCTCAGCAGCTCATCTCAGACGTGTCAGACCCGTGGTTTGTGTTCCCCAAATAGGCTCTGTCTCCAGCAGCCTCCCTGTGGGGACAGGGAAGTGAGGTACATGGCAGCGTTGAGGATCTGTTCGGATGGTCCTGTCTGCTTACTGTTTGTCTTCTGTTTCTCCTTCATGACCCCTGCCAGTGCCATGGTTCCAGCTGTAGTCCTCTTGTGAGGCTCCCCGCTGCCCATTCCCCCTCTCTCCAGGCCCTTCTGCGTGCAGCGGCCATCTTGTCTTTCTTGCTCAGAAACTTAAAATGGTTTCTCATCATTCCCAGAGTAAAATTCCTTCCCTTTAGCGTGATGCTCAATGCTATCCGTAACTGGCCTTAGGTTTTCCTGTACAGCCTTACTTCTCTCAGTTTCTCTTGGTGGACCACAGGTTCCAACAAAACCAGGCAACTTCCTTTTCTTGCTTTTCCTATCTGTTTTCAACAGTGATGTTTTCCATGCCTCCTCTCCTCTGCATCCACCTGTGGGAGTCTCACTTTCTCCATGGACCTCTCCTGATTTCCTTTGCAAGAAGCAGTTCTCATAACCACCCTTGCCCCTTCGGCCAAACTTCAAGATAGTCTGTCCCTTTTTATGGTACTTTTGTTGGGTTGTTATTCTTTGTGTATAAGTCTTATGTCACCTATCAAATTGGGAGCTCCAGGAGGGAGTCTAGAGAAAGGAGAAGGAAAACAAATACCTATTTGGTGCCTTCTGTTTGACCGATACCATGTTAGACACTTTCCCTGCAGTTACTTCATTTATTTCTTTCCATAGCCCTGTGAGGAGCATCCCATGGCTACTAAGTGGTCTGGTCATGACTAGAACCCTGGTCTTCCAAAGCCTTTACATTTTTCCTCTCTGAATTCTTGGTGTTTACAAGATGCCTGTTATGAAGTAGATCCCCAAAATGTGCCTATTTAAGGAATTTTGTAAGTCCCTAATGCTCTGAGGGAGTTTGCTCAGTCTTGTGTCCATGGTCTGGGTCCCTTAGCTGTTCCTTGACACTGTCATTAACTTTCTCCTCTTCCTTTGCGGGCAGGTTCACTCAAGATGATGGCTTTTTTCTTGTAGCTGAAATTGATGGATTAACTGACTCAGTTATCCTGGTTGCCTTCCTCGTGCAAGAGGAGGAAGAGGTGGAGTGGGATATAGCATCTTCAAAGCCAGAATAAGCTCCAGAATTAGGGAGCAGGGAGCAGAGACACTGGACTTTGACAGACCTAGGTTTTCATTGTGATCCTGCTGCTGCTTAGCTGAGTGACTTTAGACAAGTCATATGATTTCTCTTAAGTTTTCATGTCCTGGTTCAGTGAGATGGAGCTACTACAACTGTTATACAGAAATGTCTAATATACTGGCAGCAGATAGGTTCCCATCCCTGCCCAGTGGTTTATCAGGGACTTAAAATGAGAGTGTAGCAGAGGGCTAGAGAAGAAATGGGGGAGACAGGAGCTCCTGTGCCCTAAGTAGTGTCACAGCAGGGGCGCGGAGGAGGTAACCTAGGCATTGCGCACCTCAAGCCTGCAAGGAGGTACTGTCCTCCACCTAGCGTAAATACCCCTTTACTTCTGCATCAGGAACATGCTGTGGCATGGAGTGGTGGGGGCTGGCGACAGCAGAGGGAGGGTCAGTGAGCTTTCCCGGGAGTCTTTTGATGCCAGTTAGTTTCCCTTTCTGAATCTCAGCAGTGGCTGCCTGCTTCCTGATGATGCTGCGTCCCATGGGAGGGGAGCTGGGCACCCTGAAGCCCCTCGTTACCGATTCGGGGTCCGCGGAGCAGAAAGTGACGACAGCCAGTGAGTCGTCAGTCGACGGCAATGGGGACCCTGGTGACGGCTGCTTTGTTGTTTTTTTCCTCTTTGGAAGATGACTCAGTGTATCGGGAGCCGGGAGATGGAGCTCTCAGCAGAGTGGCCAGGATGTTCTGTCAACATGAAAGCTGCAAAAACAGCTCGGGGCTCTGAGCTGATCCTTAGCCTGGGGTCATTTTTCAGGGAGGGCTGGACAGAGAAGGCGGCCACTGCCCGGGCATCAGGATGGGGGCGACACCAGGTAACTCAGCAGGGCTCTGGGAACCCTTGTATTTTAGAGTCTGAAAAGAAAATAATAGCTGTGTGTGTTATTAGATGAGCTTGGCAAATAGGGTCACTTTTTGAGTTCTTCCCACTAGTCCCAGATGACAGACATCGTCCTAGGGCCCAGAAAGTCCTCTGGGATTTTTCACCGTAGTTCTGTTTGTGATGGTCTTGGTGGTCATTGCCTTGAATGAAGGGCTATTCGCTTCTTGGGGTTGGGGTGGGCCAGGCCGACATCAGTGAATGCGGGCGCACCTATACCCCCGGAGAAGTGGCTGTGGTGGGGCTGTGGCGTCTTCAGAGTCCTCTGCCGGGCGGCGTTTCAAGATGGCGGCTCCGCGTCGCCGTCACTAAGCTAAAGGCCGGCTCTTGGGCAGCCTCCGTCAGCCTCCCCTTTCCATATTGACCCAAATCAGAGCTTCCCTTCTCCGCTTCATCATCTTCATTTTCTTCTTAGGTGAAACAGTGGGCCTTGAGTTCTTGACCCTTTTAATTTTGTTTGCGTCATCATGGCGGCTGTGGGTTCTAGGCTTTTCTCGATACCGCAACCTTGCGCTATAGGCGCGTGATCCCCGCGCCCCGCCCCGCCCCGCCCCGCCTTCTTGCGACGGAGAGCGAAGATGCACCTCTACTGCCACTGAATGCCGGCCCAGCCGTCCTCCTCTTTCTCTCCTCTACCACCGCAGTGGGAGCATGGGGCAGAGGGGCAAACAATTGTGTATGAGGATGAGGGACAGCCTGGCCCGCGTCCCCTCCCTCCTTTCGCTGGGTACTATTTTTCAGTCTCATGCTTTCCCATGGATGATGCTAGCAGTGACATTTGCCACTGAGCACCTCCTCTTCTCTCCAAGGACCTCCCAGGGTGACTCATTTGGGATCTCTGGTAGGAGTGGCTCCTGGGCCTTGGGAGCCAGAGCGGGGCAGGGAGATGTGACGGAGGTCACATGAGAGAGTTAAGCCGGGCAGGGAATGGGAACTAGCCATCTCCACTCAGAGTGCAAAGGCAGACACAGCCCTTTCATGTCATGTTTTGCACCTGAGTAGAGAGCAGCTTACCCTAAAAAGATTGTTTATGTATATGGACGTTGGAACCTTTCCTGTCTCATTTTCTTTGTCCCAAGCTGTGTATATGATAAGAGCCTGGATTTCGGGCTTCAGGCAGCTCTATGGTCCCTCAGGTTCGTTTTCTGAAAGAGGTGGTAAACAGGTCCTCCTTCATCAGATCCTGTATCCGCTGTCACTGGCCTTTCCCCAGGACATAGGTCCCATGTCATTTTGCCCAACATTGTCTTGCTTCTTTCATTGGCTGGTGGACAGCAGCTGAGGGTCATGAACCCAGAGCCACATACTAACCCCAGATGGGACTCTGGTTGGAATCTGCTCAATTCATTGCCTGGTTGGCTCTCTGAGCTGAGCCCACCTGTCTTCCTTTCTCTTCTTCCTCACAGAGGACTCAGGAGAGCGCAGCTTGCTCTGTGAGTGGGTGACAACCTCTTGGCGACTCAGGCTCAGCTGAGGATGGTGCCAGTGTGCCGGAGACAGCCATCATACTGCCGGATAGAGTGGCTCACTTGCATGTATTTGGAACAAAAAAAGGAGATGCCTGGCAGCCCCGCTCTCTGCAGTAAGTATTCATCTGCATTCTTTTACATTCCTTTATTTCTTCGAACATCAGAAATGGATAGATGTTTATTGAGCCCAGCCACCTGCTATGCCTTCTCCATTCTTCTCCCACACACCCCGCCCTTAGTCCTCCAGAAGAGAGGACTAGATTGATTTTCTCATGCTACTGGATAGCTGCAGAGAAGCTAGAATTTGCTGTTCAGCCCCCACACATCCCCCTCACATTTGGGAGCAGTTGATTTTCCCTAAAACAGAGCCAACCGCCTGTGTCCCTCAGTGCGGAGTGTTAATGGGCTGCCTGGAAGGACCCTGTGTGCCCTCACGGCCCCCAGCCGGGAAATGAGGCTCCCCATTGGCTGGCAGCGGGAGGATGGTCCTTGCCAGCACCTAGCATGGTTCTCTGCCAAGTTCTAGCTCCACATCTCCAGGCTGGTAGGAACCTAGACTATATATAGCATTGTGCTAAGCAATTCTTATCAGACATGTCTGCCCTCCCCTGTGGGAGTGGAGCACTTCTATCAGAGAACCAGAACCTAGAGAGCATGAGCCATCTCCAAGGGCCTTTTATTCTGGGAAGGGGTGTGTGTGTGTGTGTGTGTGTGTGTGTATGTGTGTGTGTATGTATGTGTGTATCTGTGTCTGTCTGTCTGGTTCAGAGCTGCTTACTTTCCTCCTGTGTTTCAGATGCTGATAGATTGAAAGGTCATGCTAGATGAAGGTGCTGATGTGGGATGAGGGCCAGGAGGGGCTGATAGCTCTCCAATGAATATTGAGCTTAGAGGGAGAGAAGCTAGGGGCATGTGACATGGCTGAAGGTACAGTTGTGCCCTACATCAAAGACCAGCCTCCGCTTTCTCTTCCTGGTTTCCTGTTTGCCATGCTTTGCCCAAGGATGTCTTTTGACCTCTCTCTTCCTTCTTTCGGACCTCTTGCATTCCCTGCCTTCCTCTACCACTTCCTCCTCCCTTTGATTTTCTTTAGGATATATGAGGGCAAACACAGTGATTGGCATCCTGGATCTGTGTCTACTCTTCATCCTTACCCCTGTTTGGGGTTTCTGGAGATCTGGCTCCAGTTGGGCAGAGAGGGCTCAGCTGTCCTCTGGAGGAGTTTTGGTGGTGGGTGAGCATGTTGTGCTGGCTGGTTCAGGGCAGGGTGGGTTGGATATTCCCCTCTTTCCTCTCATAGGTGCTGTTGAGCCACCAATTTTTGTGGTTTTGTGACCACAAGTGCTGACTGATGTCACATGACTCCAGTCTTGTCAGTGAATCATCACCAGGCTGCTTACTGGAAACTGGATGCAGCAAGGAAATAGGATTTAACCACTCTCTACCTCCCAGGTAAGTCCAGTGTGGGCTGCTCCCTCCAGCCTTCCCCATTCTCCTTCCTTCCCATGAACACCATTTTCTTATTCCGTTGGGGAATCCTCAGACGTCTCCATTCAGAATCTCCCAAACAATTGTTCTCTTTTTTGCATTCTCCTCCTTCTGGCTTTTCTGTGAATGGGGTTAGTAACCAGCACAGGGTTGGGGGCAGGATGGGCAGCTGAAGTGGTCGGGCTGTGCGGACGTGTGGGAGATAGCTGGGTAGTGTTGCTGGGTGTGGCAGTTGGCAGAGCATTTGGGCCTCCCACAGTAACTGAATAGAAACTCTCCTTGGCTCCAGCATCCAGCAAGAGGTTCTGGGTTTAACCCCTCTGTAATCCTGGGAGCCTTCCTGGTGCCTGGGGATTCTCTCCCCTGTATAGTCTCAGTGGATAGCCTGTCTTAACTCTAGATACATTTTGCCTTGATGGGGCTTAGTCTAGGTTGGTGGTCTAGAGTTTGGACTGGGCTGAGCAGTGAGCTTTGGGACTCTCCCCAGTTCTGGGGTTTCCTTCTATGAGCCATTTTCTTCCTCTACGCTTTCCTTCCCTTTACATTAAAAAAAAAAAAAAAAAAAAAAAAAAAAAAAAAACCCTGGTCCAGTAAGCCATTGCAAAGCATCTCTAGGAAGTTGACAAAGAAATGCTTTTTTTCTGCCTCACTTGTTGCCGGTCACAATAATAGCAGTGGTGATTAAAAATGAAAAATGATGATGGCCTGCAGAATTGGGGAGGTCAGTGGCATCATTGATACATTTCACAAAGCAGACTCTTGGTGCCCGCACATCACTTGGAAGTCTCTCTCCTATCGAGTAGATGACTACAGCATTCTTGGCCAGTAAAGCCAGTTGAAATTAGCCAACAGCAGATTGGTCTGGGCTCTAAAGATAAAAGGAATTATGCTGGGTAATTTTCGGAGGTACCTATGGGATCCTACCTCTGGCCACACAGTGGTCGCCTCTCTCTGCTCATATGTTTCGGTGGGGATGGGGGGTTCGTCTTCCTAAGCTGCTCCCGTTGCTATGCTTCCTGTTATTTTTTATTCTCCTCTGTCCATTTGAGATGAGTCTCTAGGTTGGCTGTGAGCAGCCTGAGGGATCCAGGGCTGTTGGGAAGAATCTGGTGTCTCTTCCTTCAAGGACCCTGACAGTTCTCAGCCCTCCAGCAGTACTGCAGTGAGGGATGGCAGGGGGTGTTGGAGTGGAGAGATATCGACTTGGGTGCAGCTGGGGAGACTGAAAGGAGAGAGCCAAGTCCCTCAAGAAGTATTGGCTAGAGTCTGGCCAGCCCTGGCCGCTGGCTGTGCTTGGGAGTCTCAGCCCTCACATGTGCAGTGCGTCCCGGGGCATAGCTCTTCGTGACCCCCACTCCCACAAATAGCCCTGTCCTTGGTTAGATTGGGAAAACCAGGGTGGGAAGTAAAGGGGAGGTTGGTTTTGCTCCTGGTCATGCAGTTATCTCTGTGGCCTCTGATGTTTCCAGAATTGGGATTGGTGTTTCCCTGCTGATTTTCCTATTTTTGTCCCTCATCTGGTTCTTTTCCTCCTTGCTCACCAGCCTGGGTTCTACACACATGACATGGGGCATTGTGTGTTGCCAATGAGGATAGCAGAACAGTTGGTATCCCCTGAGAGAGGGGCCGACATATCTGGCACTTTTTTCTTGACCTTTGAATTTCTGAGGTCTGGGAGCCAGGAGGCAGCATGGGGCCTTTCCATCTGGGATCCAGCAGAGGTTAACAGAGCTGGTGGCTCTGGAGCCAAGGTGGTATGGCTTGGCTGGGAGTTGTGAGGGAGAGGCCCTGCCAGGGGCCCTGATTGGTCAGCACCTTCTCTATTCCATTGAATCCTGGTCTGGTCAGCTCTGTGAATTGTTTAATGCATATCTTGGCTCTGTCCCCCGGCTCGAGTGTCCCTAAGGCTGCAGCTACAGCTTTAGAGAGGATCTGTACCTTGTGCTGGTCACTTTTTTGGGCATGTTACCTCCCTCTGAGATATGTAAGAGATACCACCGTTTCCTACCAGCTGGCTGTCTGTGGGAGGCCTTCATTTTGCTTTGCTTTTCTGAGACTTGGAGTGACTGTGAGGAAAGCATGGACTGAGTTTGCTTTCTTGCTGGCTCCTTCCCCAAGAACTGCTCGTGGACTGATAAAGCCAGAGAACACCTCCAGGGCCCCATGGCCTGTGCAGAGCCCGGTGCCGTAGTGTCAAGCCTGTGGGGATGGATTGGGGATATGGAGGCAGATAGAGCCACGTGGGAAGGTGGTATGTGTGGTTAGATCACAGGAGCAAGTCCAGGAGAGTGTGGGAGGACAAGTCCAGTGCTCAGCGAGGGCTGCCTATCGTGGCCCAGGATGGATGTGTACATCTCCTGTGAAGGATTTGCATCTGAGTGTCTGATACTGAAGGCAGGATGGTGCCCCGATCAGGGTCTGTAATGAGGCATGAAGTTATGAGATGGGCATCAGAGTTTTTGGTCCAAGGGAAACTGACCTTTTTTAAGGACCCTCCTCTCCTTATCTGATTTCATCCTCAGAACAACCATATGACATAGGGGTCACTTCCCTTTTATAGTTAAAGAAACTGATTAAGTGACTTAACCCAAGGTTATGTATTTGGTAAGTGAGGTTATTGAGATTTAAATGCATGCACTTCTTATTCCAAAGCCTCTACGTTCTCCTTACTCTTTTGGGCTGAAGTCAGACATTTTTGTGAACTAAGATCCTCAGAGGACTGATGTGAACTAGAGCGAAAAGGCAGACACCCAGAGGAACTTTCCAGTCACTGGGGACAGTTGTGCCACATTCCTTTTGGGGGAGGCAGGGCAGACGCAAATGCCCTTTGGTAGCCATGGACAGGCACAGCTGAGTAAGGCCAGTACATGGCGTCTGCTGCTGTGTATGGAGCCTCTGCTATATGCCAGGGGCCGTGCCAGGCGCTGTAGATGCAGAACTCAACAAAGTCAAGTTTCCGCTTTCCTGGGGCATACATTCTAGTGTGGAGAGACACAGCTAATAATGACTTTTAAAAAGAATTCAAAAATGTACAGGATAGACATCTATGGAGATTGTGTGGGGATGAAAAGGGGGACCCCCACACACATAAGGAGGAGAATCCAGATGATGGTCAGAGGAATCTAGAGACTTAGGAGCTCAGCCACCTGCAGCCACATCAATTGAGCTTTCCTTCAGGGAGTTAGGACCGGCACAAACTGACCCCCTCTTTTTTCCTAGGGAAATCCATCCAAGGTCCCCATAGCTTACAGGAACTTGTCATGAGTCAGGGATCAAGGTGGGGTAGATGTCAAGCCTTTGGTCTCCAGCAGACCGGTTCTCTCCTGTCTGCCACGGTTGCCGTTGGCTTTCCGCCTCATGCCCTCCTAGGCATCAGCTGACTTCTTTTCTCGGGCTGGCCACTGTGCCCTATACTTGCCATGCAACACAGGGAAACATGCAGGTTAGATCTTTGCCGAGCCACTGGTCAAATGTTCCTGCAGGGGACTGGTTCTGAACTCAGCCTGTCCTGCCAGGACAAGCCGTTCCCAGAGTTAATGGTCTCGGGATAGGGAAGGGATGGGCACCAGGCATAGAGAAGTGACCTGTGCCAGATGCTTGGTTGAGCTCTGTGTCTTGAGAGGCAGAGGCAGGTTGGTGGTGCTGGGGACAGGGCAGGCATGTGTCATGTGTTCAGCGCATGTAGCTCCAGGGCTCGGGACTTGTTTACTTGGTGGAAGAGACAGCGGACCTGCGAGTCAGGCCATGTGATTCTTCGCTCCTTGGCTGATCGTGGACAGCTGACCCATCAGACTGCACACACTGCCATCTGCTGCCAGAGGTCTGAAGTTGCACAGAGATGAGGTAGTGTAGTTGGGGGTGCTCAGGGAGGAGGAGGGTCAGGAAAGTGGGGTTTGTATTGCTCTGTGTTGAGGAGTCAGCAGACCTTGATTCTGGTCCTAGCTCTTGTTGGTAAAAACTCACTCACTTTCGTCCTTTCACCTCCAGTTTCATTATCTGTGAAATGAGGGGATGGAATCAGAATCTCTTTGGAGGTTCCAGCTTTATCCTGGGGCCTCCCTGAATGTTCATGGAGATCTTCCTTAGCCAGTAATTCAAGATGAGGAAAACTAGGCCCAGGTTTCCACAAGAGAAGGGGAGGGATCTTGATGACCTGTCTCAAAGCAGCTGAAGAGGTACGGTTAGAATTAGGGTGGGTGGGTGGGAGGAGGTAGATTTTAAAGAACCTCCCAGAAGTGGAAGCAGAGGGCTGGAGGTTTCGCGAAGGTGTTGATGAGGATCCACCGGGTGGCAGGGGACATGGCTACGGGCTTCTCCTGGGAGGCTTGTTGGAGATGGGGTTATGTGGGAGCTGCTGGGGGGCTTGCTCTCCTGCTCTAGGAGAGATGCTCCATCCTGTCTGGCCCTAAACCCTGGAGAGAGAATGCAGCTGTGGGTTGAGGGAGAGTCTGCGCCCCTTGCTTTCAGGAAGTTTTCCTTTATATTTAGCCTTCTCTTTTCACGTGTGTTTTGAGGCCCTCGACTAAAAAATTAAATTTAATTTAAAAAAAAAACAATGAAAAAAAATTTAAAAATATCTCGGAGCCACTGGTTCCATTTTTGCTTTTTAGTCTTGAGTCACGCTTAAAAAGATAGCAAAATAAAACACATGCAGGGAAGCCAAAAGTCCCAGGCCCAGCCAGACTGGGGCTAGGAGTGGCTGGGACTCTGGCCTAGCTTCTCCACGGCAGTGTTACTCCCAGACATACACCACTTCTGCAAGGCTGTGTGGGTAGGAGCCCCTGGGGCTGAGGGGGCACATCATGCAATCTGCTAAGCAGAATGTAGAGTTTTAAAATAGCTACATTTCTCCAAGACACTATCTGCTTGCCGCTTTGTGGGATGTTTACCTGGGATTAATAATAGCTGAGTGCCACCCCACTGCCAGTATGGAATAGCAAACAGCGATCTGGGCTAGGACTCAGGCAAGAGAGGAATTGAGTAATAACCATCATGTCAGCTCATAGTTCTTTTCACACTTGCTGGCTCATTTGGTCCTCACACAGCCCTGAGAGGGTAGGTGGTCTTATCCTTGTCGTTGGTAAAACTCAGCCAGAGAGTCCATCCTGCCAAGATCTAACTGCTTGTAGCTGCTTCTCGCGGGTCTCCCATTCAGGTCCTCTGACTTCAGCTGTCATTTTCTTGGGGTTCTGACTAGTGGGTCAGCGACAGGAGTAGGGGAGTGGAGTCTTTGGCAGTTTCCTTAATTTCTGAAGGCCTTAGAGGGCCTAGAAATTCCTTTTCTATATGTTGAATGGGAAATGAAACCTCAGCATGTCCAGGTCCTCCAACTCTCTGATTCTTCAGACTTCTTGGAGCTCTTGTGAGAACTGGCTTGCACTTCTTGGCTGGGAAGTCAGCCACTCACCATGTGTTCTTGGAGAGGTTTCCTGTATTTGGAAGCTTCTGGAATATGTGATGCATCAAACCACTGTGACACATCTGTATGGCACCTCATGCCTATGCACACAGGCATGCATCTGCTGAGTGCAGCTCACTTAGAGATGAGGCCCAGTGTGGGGTCTTTGAGATTTTTTCAACACATTTGTAAGAGATGCCCTGAGCCTTGCCCAGCATGCATGTTGTGTGTATGCTACCTGTTTGCTGGCTAATGTACAGCAGCTGCTGGAAGCCTTGGCTAATGTACAATGTAAAGTAAGGGACTACAAAGACTGGCTTCAGCTCTGAGTGTCGCCTTCATGATTGACTTGAAAAAGTAGGGCTTACCCACAGAGAGAAAGGTGGGTAAGAGAACTCATGGGTGTCAGTTTTCCTTAAAGGCAGAGCATAACCCCCCAGTCTTTATAAGGGCTGCTAAGGCAGAGTATTGGACAGCAGGACTGCTTGGCCAGTTAGCCCTCTGAGTGACCTTTGTTTAAATAGACCTGGAATTTGTATGAAGGGGGAAATAATGGTTTATCTTTATTTACAGCTGATTTAGCCACGATGGTTTAGACTTTTTCTGGGGATATTCCTTTAGGGCGATTGAGGCTGGACAGGGCAGCATGCATATGTGTCTCTGAATGTCCGTCCTTTTGTATTTCCGGAATACATCCTTGGCTCATACAGAAACCCTGTGATGGGGAATCCACAGCGGAATTGTTTTAGTGGATAAAGCCTTCTGTAGCTTCATGTGTGAAGATTTGTCATGTTGGACCCATGTTGGACCCAGTTCATTCTGTTCACTTGAAGGATGGAAAAGAGAATGGGCAGAATTTCAGCAAGGAGAGTGATTTGGGCTAGACTTCTGAGAGAACTGTGCATCACCTCTGCTGAGGGTTCCTGAGGAAAGATGAAGCTTCTTTATTTGAGGTAGGAGACTGGGTGTCCTCCACAGGATCCTCCCAGTCCAGAGTCTGTGGCACTTTGAGATGGTCCCTGGAACAGCATGAGGTCTGGGTGCCAGGATCTAGAGCAGGCATTTCTCTCCATCTTTCCCATCTGCCTTCAAGACAGGCCCAAGCTGGATGGAATTGAGGGGATACATGGGCAGGGTACACCAGTGTAGGCATCCAGCCTGGAACTTTGACCTTGTTTCTCTTTGCAGAGAGAACTTCTGGCACTGATCTTAAGGAACTGGTGTTACTTGCATATAAAAAAAGAGAAAGTCATGTTGTCCCTCATCTTTTCCAGGAAAGAGCCCTGAGCTGCTCTAATCCTATGATGCGGAGGGAGGAGGGCCATGTAGAGGACGCAGGGCCAGACATAGTTTGCTGGGAAGAAGGTAGGAGGTGGGAGAGGAACATCCCAGGGCAGGCCCACAACTCTGGGAGCCACGTTGCATGCTATACTAAAGACACAGGGATGTGTTCAAATGGGCCTACTATTTAGAGGTAACCCAGAGTCTGAAATAAATCAGTTAGTGGCTAAATGAGAGTTGTATTAAATGTGGAAAATCATATATTCTTTTGTGTCATCACCACCTACAGATTTAGCATCAAAAGTCCTGAAAGGCTGAGGATGGTGAAATGAGCCCTGTCTGTAAGATCATGCTTATTATATATTGACTTTTTGTCTCTCTTCGTTCCTATTTCCCACTCTTTCTTATTCCTTAGGTCTACATGAGTATTTATTTATGCATGCAGTTGTGTTATTTCCTTGGGGTACAGTTCTTCCAGTGTCATTGGCATCAATGAATGTGTGACTTTGATTTCAAATGTAAACAAACCACTGGCTTACAGCAGGCACCAGCCATCTCTGAGACAAGGGCTCCGGCAGCTGCCTGCAGACGCCCTTCCCCCGTAGCCCTGTACTGTTTCGGCCGGATGCCTGAGATGAGAGTCAAGGGTGTCCTTGCAGGGACCTGCTCGACCCCACGTCATGTGTCCTGCTTGGTGGGTGGTGCTCACACATGCATCTTCCAATCTTATTAGCTGGTACTGCTTTTCACCTTGACCCGAGGAGTGGTGTTGGAAGTTTGAGACTGTACGTACCCTGCTAGGGGGCCAGAGATGACAAGCCCAGACAGAGAAGAAGGGAATGCAGGCTCCTGGCCACTAGCCTCTCTCAAGACAGGTGGACTTTGTGTTAAGCGAACTCATTTAATCTTTTGGGCCTAATAGAAGTGATTTGTATTTTCTCTCCTTCTCTCTTTTCCCTCCTCTCTGTCACTCACCCTCCCCCCACTCCCCAGCCTCCAAAGAATTTAATCTGCTGGACAACAAACAATACTGTTATAAAACTTTGAAAACAAGAGGGCGCGGCCTCCCTGACAAGGAGAAGGGCATGCTGGGTAACGGCCCGAGGGAGCGTGCCAGGCCTGAGATGGAGTCGGGCGAGAGCCCAGTTGGCTGGGTACCTGGGCGCCTGCCCCTGCATAGCCCACTAGCCGCACCATCCCCAGGCCAGAGGGGAAGGAACCGAAACAAAAGGGGGGGCAGAGAAACGCTTGAAAAGGGAAGTTGCACATGTTCCCCTCTCTCTGATCTGATGGGAATGCACTAGACTGTGAAACTTCCTCCTCCACCTCTTCTCCCGAGCCCCTCCCTCCCTCTTACCCTCCTTCCTCCTCTCTCCTCCCTCCTTTCTCCTCTTTCCTCCTCCTCCCTTCTGCTACTCACTATTCTTGAGCCTGGCAGACAGAGGTCCTGATAGCAGAATGAGGCTGGAATAGCACCATAGGTGCAGCTACCAGCTGGGCCAGCCAAAGGAGAAGGAGAGAAAGTGGGCTCGCAGTTGGCTTTGGACTCCAACCTACCCTCTGTCTGGCCCAGCCTCCTTCCCTTCTATTAGGGAAGTGGAACCACGTCATGTCACAGGGTGTGCCCAGTCCATGTGTGTGGACCAGGTGTGTGCCCAGGTACTGGGGAGAACTGCCAGCCAGAGGTTAGTTCAGGAAGCACCCTGGGTTTCCTGGTGCCCCCCTCGGGCTGTGCTCTGCTCTGGGGAAGGTGTTTGACTTGTTGAAATGCTCTCTCCTTTGAGATGCTGTGCTCTCCCTCCAGGGAGAAGCAGAGGCTGTGCTGCAGAGGCTGGGGCATGCCTCTGGAGGAGCTCTTGGGAACAGGAACGTGCTTCTCCCAGCGAGAGCAGCCATGCCGTCTTGTGAATGTGGTGCCTGGTAGGATACTGCGTCTGTTAGTTACTTCTTCTTGGTGGCTGAAGGAGGAGGTCACCAGCTCTGCCTTGGGGAGGTGCGGAAGCTGGGCTTTGGGGCGTCTCCTTCCCTACCTCCAGAGTTAGATTTCACCTGAGACTGTGGTTTCACTTTTGAGTCCATCTTCACTGAGTCAAGCAGATAACTTAGGAATGACCAGGGAGCAGCGTTGGTTTGCCTTTGGATCTGCATTGGTTTGGACCCGAGAACTCTGTGGTGGCCATTGTGTTTGTGTAATAGACCATTGGTATGCTCATTTTTCCTCTCGCGGAAAGCACTAGCTTCCTTGAAAGCAGTTCAGGGCCATGCCTATCCTTCTGTGCCAGAGCTGAGCCCTTCTACTGGGGGGATGTGGAGACACCCGAGCCCCAGTCTTCATTCCACTCCTCCTCCTCCCCTTTGCCCTCCACTGTCTTTTGCTGTCCCCCCAGCTTATCCCAGGGGCAGGGTAACCTTGGTGCATCCTCCTATCCAGCCAGCAATCCCGACCAGGGGCCCTGTGCCTGGACTGAGTCTAGGCTTTTTGTCAGTAGTGTTAAGGGATGGACGGAAAACTGAACTTTTAGGAGTGCAGCTGCCTAGGAACATAGACCTCCATACCTCTGACCTAGGGGAAACCAGAAAAACTGATACTGGGTCCACCATAGGCTTGGAAGGCTGTAATTCTTGCGTTGTTACCTGAGTAGCAGTTTGAGGGGCACTGTGGGTTTGGAGGATGTGATTCCCACACTGGGGCTCAGGGCCTGAGAAATGCAGTGGTCCCTGGGTTCTGAGTCCTCCTTTGAAGGCCACCCTGCCAGAAAGGAAGAGCCTAATGGAGGTTTCTGGGGACTTTGGGCCAGCCAGTAACTCCATGCTCCCTCTTGCCCACCCTTGGCCCCTCATGTGTTTACCCTTCCTTTTATCACCCTTCCCTCTGATTCACAGCCGCCACCCCGGCAGCTAAAGACAAAATGTCCAGGCTGCTGCCTAGAATGACAGGAAGCTGGGCTGCCCTTTCAGTTTATACATGCAATGGCCTGGGACTGTCTCTTGAGGGCAAGACATTCCCCTTTTACAAAAGAGCCTTCCCCAGGCCCCTCTCTCACCAAGATGAGCTCTTCCTTACTGCCAGGAGCCCTGAAATCAGCATTCCCAGAGGAAAGAAGATGGCCATCTGGGCTTGGCTTCCGGCTCCCCCCATCTGGCTGGAACACACATCAGTCACGTAAGTAGCTGTGACTCAGCACCCAGCGCTGCCTTGGCAGAACCTTCCCACGTTCTGGATTTGCACACAGTGTGGTAGCGCAGCACAAGCAAGCAGGGTTAGGCAACTGGGGGCCAGTGTCTGTTTGTTCAGTGGGTTTGCTTGTAGATTTCAGAAACGAGAATTCCTTCACCTTCCCATTTTCCTCCAGTGTTATTTTTTACGTACCATGCTAGGCTTTAAAGACAAAGCATCATTTACAGAATGAAGCAGAAGCTGTCTTTGCATCTCCAAACTGTTTTTAACCAACAGCCTATAGATTGTATTTAACCCTCAGATGTGTTTGGCCTGCACGGGTTTTGGTTTTGGTTTTGGTTTTGGTTTGAGACAGGGTTTCACTCTGTAGCCCAGGCTGGAGTACAGTGGCACAGTATCAGCTTGCTGCAACCTCTGCCTGCCAGGCTCAAGCAGTTCTCATGCCTCAGCCTCCTGAGTAGCTGGGACTACAGGTGTGTGCCATCACACCTGGCTAGGGTTATTTTAATGTATCTGATTTTGCATGCATTTAGACAAAGTACGGCCACTCCAGGACACTGTATTTCTGCTGCCTGCTGTTACCACTTCTCTGTCTCAGGTTTCCTGCCTGAGCCCTCTGAGCAGCCTACCTCAGCCTCCTCTCTTTACATGTGAAGACACTGAAGCCCATTCAGGGCAAGTGGCAGGTCCCTGTTCTCAGAGTTGGGGCCAAGCAGGTATTAAAACCATTGTGTTCTGATTCTCTGTGTGCCCAGGCAGATGAATGCCCTGGTGTGAGGTGGAGAAACCTCCAGGTAGAATGTGGGGACAGAAATGGACCAGGCTGGAGTATAGCTCCCACACCTTTTCCCTGCATGGCAGCACTCACAAGACTGACATACCCACCCTTCTGGGTGGGTGGTTTTCCTCCCCAGACAGCCATGCCAGCCCTTTCACCCTCGGCCAGTTTGTTTGGAGTCATTAGGCTGAGGTGGGTAAAACCCGTCACCCTCCTTGGATGGCAGCAGGCCGGGGTTTTCACGGGCTGCCGCCTTACAGGTCTAGGTGGCCTTCAGGCATGGTACCAAGGAGAGCAAGCCCCTTCCAGCCCTTGTCAAACTAACTGGCTGCTTCCTAGCAGGGAACAGCCACCAGCTTGCTTCAGCGAAGAGTCATTGCTCAGCTAACTCTGAGAGGAGAAAACTGGTTCTGTTGGGAGGGCTGAGACCTGAAGGACCCTTTTTAACCAGTGGAATTGGAAAGGCAGAGGATTTCAATACTAACGTGATTTTTTCTCCACTTCTTTTAGAGTGTTTAATTAAAGTGATGCATTGTTAATGACTTCTTATCTCTTCTTCCAGAGAGTTAAGAGTTAAATTTTAGAATCCAGGAGTGGGGACCCAGACTCTGGCTTCTGTTAATTCCCTCAGTGGCAGTGGCCCCCTGCTATGCACAGCCCCTCTGCTGGACTCCGAATGGTCCCTTACGGGTAGCAGGAGAGACGTTAAATAATCACACTGATGACCAAGTGAGATAAGTGGCTACTGAAGGAAAGAACTTGAGGCTGGCGAGGACCACTTAACCTTCTAGCAAGCTGGGCTAGACTCAGGGAGGCTTTCCTGAGCTGAGGGGAGGATGACTGAAGTTCCCTGGAGTGGTGGGGGGTGGAGGCGGGGCTGAGGGGTGGTAGCCAAGGGAGGGTGAAGGAGAGTATTCCAGAAGAGACAACAACTTAAGCAGGGCCTTGCGATGGAGGGAGGTGCTTTCTGATCACCGCGGAACACCTGTGTGAGGGCTTATAGGAGGGGGTTTGTGGATACTGGTAACTAGAAGTTGATAAGGAAGAGTGGCTAAAATGAAAAGCGGAAAAGTGAGAATCTCATCAAATCCCCTCATTTTACAGGATTTGGACTCCCAGTAATAACTGTCCTTAAACACTGACTCCTGACCTTACAACCAGGCTGTTACCTGGTTAACAAGTCCCAGGTGTTGGCTGCAGTTGTCATCAGTGAGAGCCCTTGTGTGCATATCTGCCCCTGCTCTCCCACCTGTGACTGAGGCTGGCAAGTCCCACCATGGGCCGTAGAGCCTAGCGCTGGTGACAGAATCGCTTGTTGCAGGTTCATCTTTGGCGTCTTTCCCACAGCCACAGCCATGCTGGGGAAAGACAGCAGAGGAGCTAGAGGAGCAGGAGAACAAAGCAAGCTGCCCCAGACCACCCAGCCTTCGCAGAACCCAGATCGTGCTCCTGTCTCCACCTAAGTATAACGTGTTATGTAGTCAGTATGATCCCAATCAGTGCAGAAGTATCACCTAGGAATTTCCTGCCCCACCCACCCTGTTTTGTTCTTAATGAAGTTCAAGAACAAAATGAGATGATAGTCAAGTTATGGAGCAGGCTGCAGTGGGTACAAGGGCGGAAACGCAGTCTTTGGAGTTAGACCTGGGATCTGCATTTATTGGTTGTGTGACTGCAGACAAGTTATTTAGCCTCATTAAGGATGAATTTCTTCTGCAAAAATTGGGATAATATCTGCCCCATACGACTGTTGTGAGAATTAAATATCACAACTTTTGATGTTCAAATTCTATTTCTTACTTCTCCTTCTAGCAACACATACTGTTAGTGCCAGGAACCATAAAAATTATAAGCCTGTATCTGGAGGCCGGAATAATTGGTAGGGAACCTAAAATACACAGTTTCTACCCTGTCTCTTTTCTCTTGGTTATGGTATCAGAGGAAATACACGTATTTTCTTAGCTTCAGACAACCAAAAAAGATGATGCCGTAAGGAGATGGGAAATCTAATTTGGAATACAGTGTGCAAATCTTACTTTCAAGCAGATTTTGAAAATAAAACTCAATTCTTATGTTAGAGGATTATCTGCTTAATACAATTATAGGGTACCAGTTTAAGTCACATCAGAGGTTAAATAAGATTGCAGATTAACGGGGTCATATTTGAATGTTCTGATACTTACGTAAGAGGTGGGAAGGAGGAACGCATGCTCTTCTCAAATAAGAGACATAGAAGAGTTGCCCTGGCCCAGGTGAAAACTCACCTTTGTGTAGCAGCTGGAGCTTCACTCCACAGGCAGATAAGGTGCTTGTGTCCTGATGAAGTAAGAGAATATATCTGGAAACACTTTGTATACTGTGAAATACTATACAAATGCAGGGCAGTATGAATGTAAGTATTAATGTATTTTAATGATAATTTTGGCTATTTCATCATATATAATAACTTATGGTGACTGATATGAAGTTAAGTAGAATTAACCTAGAATTAATGAGTTTTGTATTGCTCTCATCTATTTGAAGCATCAGCTGTGACTTTCATGTTGCTTTGCGCAGCACTGTGTAACCTCCTTTGTGCCTTTCCCATGGAGCACTGTGTCATATCACAAGTAGAACTGCAAGAAGACATTTCTCCTCAGGGCAGAGGCTGGGTCTTCCGATTGAATCTCCCTTCTTTCTTCATTGAGATCCTCTTCTTCTGGAAGCTGGTTTCACATGGTGGCTTAGATTTTTCCATCTTTGTATCTAGCACCATTTGAAATCAGTGTTTTAGGAGTAAGAATTGCAGCACAGCCAAGGGTGGACTGCAGAGGAACTGCTGCTCATGGGACTGGCTCCTCTCCTCCTGCCACTTGAGTCTGTTCGAGAAGTCCAGGGAAGAACTTGAAGAGCAAAATACACTCTTGAGTTTGTTGGGTTTTGGGAGAAGTGACAGTAGGGAAGGGGGTTGTGTTTAAAATAAACACAGTGGCTTGAGCAGGGGCAGAGGTTGTGATGCTATTTCTGTTGACTCCTAGCAGCCGTTACCAGCATGAATGTGTTGGTAGGGCCTTTGAGTGTGGCAGTTGTCATACTCTGTTGGATAACAATGTATTGGGTATCGGTTGTCATGGGGCAGGGGAGAGGGCAGTACACCTGGAGGACCATTTTGTCCACATCAGCACCGTCAGTCTGCTCTTAGAGGATGCCCTGGAGTATTCCCCGTCAGTTGCGGGGCACCCGAAATCAGACTTGCCACCTGGACTGTCGAGGTGCAGACCCTGGGAGCACCACTGGCCCATCTCTTACACAGGCTGACCGATTTCTCCTGGTGTTCAGAGTCTGTTTTTGTCTAGCACCATTTGAAATCGGTTATGATGTAGGGGGAAAAGCAGCAGCCTCGAAGTCTTATGCCAAGTCTGGGCAGCAGCAGCCTGTGGTTTCCTGGAAGATGGATGGGCAGAGAATGGGGAAGGAAGATCATGTTTTTCCCTACTAACTTCTTTAACTGCATGTACGATACGTTATTGCAGAGGTAAGAGATAGTTTAATGGATTTTAAAAAACAAATTACTATAATTTATCTGATGTTCTCAGTTGCATTTTGCTGAAATGTAGTACTGCACTAAATTCTATAAATTGATTGCTGTTGAATTATCTTTCTGTTGAGAAGAGTCTATTCATGCATCCTGACCTTAATAAATACTATGTTCAGTTGATCATGTCTGTGTTTTTCATCTATTATTTCCCATTCATAATTCTGTGACGATAAGAAGTGGGTCCTGAAAAATTAATTTGCTATGCAGATCTTGCCTACTTCATAAAGAATTCAAAGTAGGTTACAGCCAGACAGACATTAAAAATGAAACCCATTAAGTCAAGAATGAAATTCTGTGAGCCAAGAAATGAAATGAGAGAACAGATTAGGGAAGAGAAGAAATGTTGAAGATCAAGGCTGAGGGATGCTCCCTACTGAATGGGAAAATTGTTCTTGGTTCCCCATGGGCTGTAGACACAGCCCTTCTGCCAGCAACTGTTCCTGCAAGGAACTTGTGCTCAACTGAACATACTGTCACATGGTTCCTTGGAGGGGCACAGACTGATTTCACTTGTTTTATAAAAGATTGAGTGATACTTTTGACTGTTAGTTTATGTCAACACTTGAAAACAAGGTGAGCCAGTTTTTTTTGTTTCTGTTTTTGTTTGTTTCTTTGTTTTAGACGGAGTCTCACCCTGTCACCTAGGCTGGAATGCAATGGCATGATCTCTGCTCACAGCAACCTCCGCCTCCCAGGTTCAGGCAGTTCTCCTGCCTCAGCCTTCCGAGTAGCTGGGATTACAGGCATGCGCCTCCATGCCCAGCTAATTTTTGTATTTTTAGTAGAGACGGAGTTTCACAATGTTGGCCAGGCTGGTCTCGAATCCTGACCCCGTGATCTACCCGCCCTAGCCTCCCAAAGTGCTGGGATTACAAGTGTGAGCCACCGCACTGGGCCCAGTGAGCCAGTTTTGTAAAGCTATTCAGAGATCAGCCAGATTTGACTTGATAGGGGATCAAGCTTGTAGGATTTTCAGGAAGGCAGGCTGTGGCCCCTTGATCAGGCTTTTTGCACAGAAGGTGCATGACTATGAACTACCTGCAGTACAACTCTTTTAAAGCCAGTGGCTTGCAGTAAATCATGGCAAATCAGCCACCTAGGAAGCCATTTCTAAGCCCAACCCCCTGCCACA
Source organism: Mandrillus leucophaeus (assembly GCF_000951045.1). Taxonomy (NCBI): domain Eukaryota; kingdom Metazoa; phylum Chordata; class Mammalia; order Primates; family Cercopithecidae; genus Mandrillus; species Mandrillus leucophaeus. The sequence continues at coordinate 5,240,463 of NW_012101576.1, forward strand.
GTCTTCCCCCAGATGGCTGCCCTGCCCAGTGGGCTGAGAGTGGGGGGCGGAAGTAGCATTTGCTGGCAACACTTGCCAGTACATGTGTTGCACCCCCTCACTGCAGCTGCAGTGCTATTTCAGGCTGTTGATGGAAGAACCCATGTTCTAATCCCCAGGATGTGGTGGTGGGAAGACCCTAAGTGGTGGTGTTAAGACCCTAAGTTATGTTGTTTTATTCACTTCCCACCGAGATAGGCTACAATAGTATTAAATACCTATAGGTTAGACATCTTTGGGGTCTGTTGTACTACCTACCAATTAAACAGTTTTTGATCCACCCACCACACTCAAAGCTCCAGCCTAGGTGTTGCAAATACAAACAAGTAAAACAGATTTTTGCTTTCAGGAGGCCCTGATTCCAGTCCTCAAATGAGTAAGTGCAAAATCGAATTCAGCATCAAAGCACAAAAACAATGTTTTGAGACGTCTTTTCTATAAAAGCAGTTTATGTTATACTCACTGAATGCTTAAATAGTGCCACATTGCTAAGTCATGAGAAGCAAAATGTAACTGGGATGCCTCTCAAACAGGATTGTTTTGTTTTATTCATTTGGATGCAGACAGCTCTTTACCTAAAATTGCCATTCTGAGGTGTTTTTGCACAATCAGTTAGTAATTATGTAGAATGTTTCTTCCAGAGATAACATCTTGAATCAGGTTTATGAAGCCATGCTATCAACCTAGGTAGAAAATGCTTTGTAGCACATGGGTCCTGCTTATCTAAATTTTACCAGATTTTTTAACCATAAATTTATAAGCGGGTCTTGGTGAATATATAATGAAAAAAATTATTGAGTGGGGAGGCTTATCAGACTGACAGCACCTTCAAGCCTCATGCAAGTTGGACTGGCAAATCCCACCTGTGGAAGTAAACACTAATGAGTCCTTCATAAACATGGATGAGACAAGTCAAATATTTGGCCAATTCAGGTGAAACAGAAATAAGTCTAGAACTGGATAATTCTTTGTGTAAGATACTGACCCAGACCTTCACTTTGAGAAGCTGGCGTGTAGGTTCCGGAGAGTACCTGGCAGACTAGTGTGTCCATACATCGATGGAACTTGAGAGTTTTCCTTGAACACAAAAGTTGTACTTTTGAGTTTATTCTAGTATGATGGTGCCCTACCCTATCTTCCTGTTCAGTTCACCCAAAGAGTCTTTAAATTAGTGTTCCCTGGGTCCCATCCCTACAATCTCGGGTTTTGCTGGTCTGGGAATGGGCCTGGACATCACTGTTGTTTTAAAGTTGAGAGCCTCTCTTCTGTGGTCTTGTTCCTAAAATGCTTTACTACTTAGTGTGGTCTGAGGGCCCCCAGCACTGGTGTGTTAGTTTCCTGTGGCTCCCCTAAAAAATTACCACAAACCTGGTGTCTTAAAACAACACACATGTATTCGTACAGTTACAGATGTCAGAAGCCTGCAATCAGCTCACTGGACTGCAAGGGCCGCCCTCCCTCTCAGAAGCGCCAGGAGAGAGCAGGTTTTCTGGTCTTCTTCAGCTGCTAGAGCTGCGTTCTTTGGCTTGCACCCCCTTCCTCCATCTTCCAAACCAGCAGGGCAGCCTTGTGCTTCAGCGGCCACATGGTCTTCTGGCACAGTCAAATCTCCCCCTGCCTCCCTCTTAGAAGGACCCTTGTGATTATATTTAGGGCCCCACCTGGATAATCCAGGATAATCTCCCTATTTCAATTTTCTTAATCTCATCTGTACAGACCCTTTTGCCATATAAAGTAACATTCACAGGTTCCAGGTCTTAGGACCTGGATATCTTTAGAGGCCGTTAATATAGCCCACTACAAACAGCAGTTCTTAGGAACTCATTAGAAATGCAGACCTCAGGCCCCAACCGATCGATACCTTTTGAATCTTCTGATTCTAATTTCTGTTAAGAAGATCACCATGTAACCAGCTAGCACACTAAGATTTCAGAAGCATGATGCTATGGGAACCTAACCAAAGAATTCTCTAATCACTGAGTCCCAACTTAAATACAAATTTACAGACTATTTTTCCTAGGAACTCTTTCAGGTGAAGTATGTTAATCAGAAGATAGATAATTTTCCTGAACGCCATTCTGAAGTGCTTCTCCAAGCATTTGTTTCTGAATTCTCTCTCAATGAAGCCACAAGCCCCAAACGCCAGGATAGTGGGGCTCCAGTTTACAGTAGTTTAGCACAGGGTTTGCCACTGCACCATATTATAATAGTGTGGGTTTTTAAAAAGCTACATGAGAGACGTAAATCTTATAAAAGAAGGTGGAGTCTCCTAACATCAGTTTTACTACCTCTGTACAGGTTTCCCTGGGTTATGTACTTTCAAGTCAGGAATCAGGACGGGTGGCTTTTTCAAATGTTACCTATACTTGTGGCAATTGGTTTACATTCTGCTGGTATGTGAGAGGGAAGGAAAAATTGTTTATTGACCACAGATCCACAATATTATACTTGTCCTATACTTAAGCAATAAGGGACAGCATTTAAAACTCTTTTAAAAATGTTAATTTTGGCTTGGCGTGGTGGCTGATGCCTGTAACCCCAGTAATTTGGAACACTGAGGCAGGCAGATTGCTTGAGGCCAGGAGTTCAAGACTAGCTTGGGCAAGATGCGAAAGCCGTTGGGGAAGCTAAGTTGGGAGGATCCCTTGAACCCAGGAGGTTGAGGCTGCAGTGAGCTGTGATTGAGCCACTGAGCTCCAGCCTGGGTGACAGAGCGAGATCCTGTGTCAAATAAAAAATAATTTTGATCTCACAGAAGAAGAAGTGGGCTAGTCTTATACCATATCCCAAATGAAGTTTAAAATGTCTTCTGGGGAATCACAGCAATGACTGAAACTTCTGAAAAGTGACTAAGTTTGAGCTGGTAAGGAAGGGATTGCCAAATGCCGTAACAGTCCACAGGAGGGCAGCAGTGCTCCGATTTACAAAGGATCAGTCACATTAGTGTAACCTTTTCTGAGTGAGCCTGGATATTCTGATGAGAACAGTGTAGTCCAGGAAAAAAAAAAATCCGTATGTACAATCACTCAATTTTGAATCATTTCTGGAAGTTATTAGACTCCATGTTAAATCCTACTCAAGTACAAGTATGCAAAATTTAAAAATACGCAGAAAAGCTCATTCGTGGTTAAAATGTTAGCTGAAAGACATTACTAAGTTTTAGAATAACACAGAGTTGCCTGTTTCCCACAAACCCTAAAATCTAACACCACAAATTCATATTCCTTCTAATCTCAAGTCCCTTCAGCATTCTTCCGGATTTATTGTTAGTTACCTTACAAAGTAACTAACTCTCCCCATGTATTTTATGCCAATTTAAAAAATACATTACAGTCTCAAGGTCACGTAAGATTTTCTAAAATGCTCTATTCATAGTCAGTATAATTTTCAGGCCGGGTGCAGTGGCTTACGCCTGTAATCCCAGCACTTTGGGAGGCCGAGGTGGGCGGATCACCTGAGGTCGGGAGTTCAAGACCAGCCAGATCAACATGGAGAAATCCCATCTCTACTAAAAATACAAAATTAGCCAGATGTGGTGGCGCATGCCTATCATCCCAGCTACTCAGGAGGCTGAGTCAGGAGAATCGCTTGAACCCGGGAGGCAGAGGTTGCAGTGAGCCAAGATCGTGCCATTGCACTCCAGCCTCAAAAAATATATATACATATATATGTATATATACACATATATATACATATATATGTATATATACACATATATATACATATACATATATAATTTTCACCTAGTGTTTTATTAAAGATTGTTTCAGTATTTTTATATTTGACAGATAGCCTTGTTCAGTTAGCCAAACGACAAAACCTTAAGTCTTCAATGAAATTTTCTGATTTAATAGGCTGAATTAAGAAAGCCATAATTTTCTTCTATAAGCCTTTAACTTCTATCTTTACAAGTTTATATAGAAAAATTGACTGTGGGGCTTGAGATTTACTAATGCATGGGTTTTCAACCTTAGATGCACATTGGAATCATTTAGGATGCTTGAAAATCCCTACAGCCAAACCACATCCCAGATCAATTACACTGGAAATATCTAGGGATGGGACCCAGGTGTCCGTAAATCTCCCCCAGTGATTGCAATGTGCAGCCACGGTTGAGAAACACTGAAGCCTGCTCTGAGAAATTTAGCAATCCGACTGAAATCTGCAGAGAAAGCAACAATGATTTTTGCAGAAACAACCAAATCCTACTAGTTACATAAATTTTATATTTTGTTGGGACTTGGGTTTTTATTTAGCTCTACATATGCGTTCATGGGATGTAGAAGATATATCTTCTACTGGACACATGTATACATAGATGCTTAAATGTGGCTATCCCAAGGTTAGGTAATAATAAAGACTATAAGAGCTGGGCAGAAATCAGGCACAGTTTCATGAAGGGTAATATCTGAGCTGGGCCTTGGAAGATGCATAGGATCTCAACAGGACAGTGTGTTTCAAGCTACAGTGAACTAGGAATACAGCAGAAAGCACAGGGGAAATGGTCAGGCTTGACTAAGAGTAGGTTATTTGAAGAAGGGCGATAGAAAAGGCTTGGGGAAGAAAGTTGGGATTTAATTGTAAAAGATCTTCAAGTATCAGGCTAAGAAATGTGGACTTCATCCAGTAGGTAATGTGATGTCACTGGATACCTCTGTGCAGTATCTATGTGATGGGTTGGGAGTGGAGAAGCCTGGGGATACTTAAGGGTCTAAGCTAGGAGGGACAGGATGAATGGCGGTGGGAGTGGAATGGTTAGAAGACGGCCCCAATTAGAAACATACTTCGATTTGAGACAGAACCCAAATAACACATCATCATGAAACGTCTCCAAATGTACAATTTTATTTTAACAGATTTCAAGAGTCAATTTTTTAAAAAGTGAGCAATAAAGAACTTCTATAAGTGAGACTTCTCATTTTATAGCAAATATATTTTTGCAGCTTAAAAAATTTTCTTAAATTCATATACACTTCTTCCTGTCATTTAAACAAACTTCCAGAGAAAACTGATCTCCATATATTTAAGTAACAAATTTGACGAAATACATATTTATACATAGATCTCTAATATAAACATTAAATTTGAAAAATCAAATGTGAAGCAGAAACCGCTATACAAGTATATTGTATAATATTTATTTTATACATTAAAGTATTTGAATATACTTCAATTAGGTTTTTAAAAAACACCATTCCTTGCTTCTAAGTAATTGCGACATTTTTGAAAAGCATGTGACATGGGTATAAACTTCAACTCTGTGCTTACTTCAGAATTCTTGTTTGTTCTCCTCAAACTTTTATCTTCCTAAAGCATCTCGCCAGAGATTACAAAGGAAAGGAACATGTACAGAGCACTATAAACATGTCTTTGGACAATAAAACAGTATTTATTCTTCTACACTCGTGATTCTCCAATCATATCTTCCTGAAGGCAACGTTTCTTTGGCCCAGTTTGTGCAACTAAACATAAAATTTCAAAACACAACTTTTAACAGTGTGATCTGAATTGGGAGTGGCAGTCCCTGCTTTTCGCCCACTGGCTTCTTTGAAAGAAACTGCTTGGCTAAGGGACTCAGTAGAGGGCTGAGATCTGCCTGAGTATAAAGTGCTACCTGAGTTATATTTACTTTTTTTCATTCCTTGGTACAATCAACAGCAAATAGACAAAGGGAAGTTACCTTCTTGAGATACATGGCTTACTTTGTACTCTGCCTTTTAGGAGATGAGGTAAGACACATACATAGGTAAGAGGCTTCTACTAGCCAAGGCAATGTAAATGGACTAAGATTCTCACGTGACTTGAGGTTATCTGATGAATTTATTCTCTTCAAAACCACCTACTTTTAGATGGCATGTTTAACACCTCTCTTTATTTAAGGAGGGAAAGAAAAACACATGTAACCAGAATTCAGAGTGGGTTACTCAACCTAAGAGAACATATGGAGTTCTCTTTGGGAAAACCACAAGGCTACAGTGTTCACTTCACACCATGAAGTGGCACTCCTGTTACGGCTGTCAGAGTCCTCTCACTTCTTATGAAAGGATGCATCTGATTCTGAAATTACTGATATATGCGATCAGTTAGGGATGTTTTAAAAAGTGAAAACAAATGCCACACATACACTTTCTAGCTTTCTGAAATCACCAAACACATTACAAAAAATAGATAATTTACCCTATTAACTTTTAGAGAATTTTCCAATAATATTCTTGGTTAAGGAAGTCAAGCTTGTGCATATTCCCAATTTTCAGTGTTCTTGTTTTTAATGCACAAAAGCCAAAGTAGTATACACATATTCGTAAGGGCTTTTTACAACGAACGATATGTAAAATACATTCTATAGTTGGTGAAAGAATGAATCTTAAGAGTTGGCATTAATCTTTGAACAAAAAAGATTTCAAAGCCACTTTCTTTACAAAGAAAATATAATTTCATTTTGAACTATATTTCTTTAATTTTGCCAATTTTATAAAATACAGCACATCCCTGCTTTAATACAACCAGGCATGCTGTGCTGACTCGTCCGATAAATCTAAGTGTTATTTAAGGGAAAACAGGCAATCTGTTCATACCCAAATTCATAAAAGTTTCAAAGAAGCATCAAAGCATGCTACCTACATTCAAGCCACATTGGAATGTTAGTTAAGCCACAGTTGCATTCATGAGAGTGAAACTAGAGAATAACAACTGGGTATCTGAAGATTTTAATAGAGGTCAAAAGATGAACTAGCAAACGAGGTTGTGGAATCCACTCAGCCTCTCTGCTCTGCTGGAGCGGTTGATTTCATCTGGTAAGTGGCATATTCAGGTCCACCATCTGCTTTCCTGCAAACCAAGGTATAAAGATCGTGTCAAAGATAAATATAATTAAGTACAGAAATTAAATTCCAGAAGCCTATTCAGAAAATGAACAATTAAAAAAATACTTTATACTACTGAGTCGCTAGCCTGGGAAATAAATTATTCTTTTAAAATAATTTCAAATGTTCAACTGGTCTCACTGTAAAAAAAAAAAAAAAACCTTCCTTTGTCCCAGTCTTATATTTCTGATCCCCTCCAAAACAAGAAATAGAGCAGTAGCATACAAAGTACTTAGTAACTATGTCCTCATTTTGATGTAGGGTCCATGGGAAAGACTGGAGACAAACGCATGCTTTCCTGATCCCTCCATTTTAAAGCTGTAGCTCTGGCACAGAACCTTTAAAAAGATAGTGGTTTTAACTGTTCAAGTATGTGATGCCTCATCCACCCCTCACTGTCAAGAAAATCATGTATTCCACTAAGAGTCTCCTAAATAACAAAAGTTTATGTCACACTTTTAGTATAACAATAGACATCTTTGTAAAACCTATTATTCATTAGTCTAGTGCTGGCCAAAGATAGATGATGCCAGTCATACACGTAATTAAAAATTTTCCAGAAGCCACTTTTAAAAACACAAATAGAAAAACTAATTTTATTTTCTTTAACCCAGTATAACCAAAATATTGGGATGTATTTTACATTTTTTTGCGCTTAGTCTTTGAAATCCAGTGTGTGTTTGACACTTGCAGCATACCTGACATTGGGCTAGCCACTTTGGAAGTCCTTAGCAGTCACACATGGCTATTGAATACTGAATTGGACAGCACAGCTCTGGTCCCTCCCTGCCTTAGTAAATTGACTTTAATAGAAAAACGAAAACCAAATTTGAACCAGTCATTCTTTACTAGTATGTGTGCCACAGCAAACACATTGCCTTTCCAATGTCACAGCTAAGCATGTTAATTTTGGATACTTTAATAACCCATGTATGCCTAGTGTTCCATTATTGGAACACTAAGCATGTGGAATTTATCTCGTACTGCTCAAGGTCATCGCCAGGGTCTGACGGCAAAAATTTAAAAACTTGCAACCTCAGGCATAAATGGGTTTGTTCCTCTTTCTCGGGGAGGCCATCATTATGGTTCTCCACTGTGTCATTACTATACTTACAATATTGCAGTTCCCTAAGGACTGTTGTGATGACAGACTTAATGGTTTGGCCTGTCACTGAATTCTCCAAGACTACTATATTTTTCTTTTCTTTCCTTTTCTTTTTTTTGAGACAGACTCTTGCTCTGTCGCCCAGGCTGGAGTGCAGTGTGGTGTGATCTTGGCTCAATGCAACCTCTTCCTCCCAGGTTCAAGCAATTCATGTGCCTTAGCCTCCTGAGTAGCTGGGATTACAAGTATACACCACCATGCCCAGCTAACTTTTGTATTTTTAGTAGAGACAGGGTTTCACCATATTGGCCAATCTGGTCCGCCTGCCTCGGCCTCCCAAAGTGCTGGGATTATAGGTGTGAGCGACTGCACCCAGTCACCACTATATTTTTCTAAGTAAATATTTTTTTCCCATAGTAGTAGAATCTGTTTCTTTAAATACAATTTTAAATAGAAACCCAATCTATGCCAAAGATAAAAGGCATTAACATAAATTTAAAGAAACATTTATTGGCTATAACAATGAAACTATTTTGAAGATAGCAAAATATTAACTACTGCATTCATTCAATTATCTTCAAATGTTTACAGATACCCTGAAGCTCAGAGAGTCTAAAAACTATTTTCGTAGTTGGCTTTAGCCTCAAAAGTGTCCTAAGAGACTAAGAAAATACAGTAGGCTTCCCTTGTCCACGGTTTCACTTTGCATGGTTTCAGTTACCCATAATCAAATACAGTCAAAAAATATTAAATGGAAAATTACAGAACTATATTTTAGATTGTGTGCCATTCTCAGTATCATGATGAAATCTCACACTGTCCCACTCCGTCCCTCCCAGATATAAATCATCCCTTCGTCCAGCATACCCACGCTGTGGACACTATGTGCCTGTTATTCAATAGCTGTCTTCGTTATCAGATTGACTGTCACAGTATCACAGTACCTGTGGTTAGGTAACCCTTATTTTACTTACTGGCCCCAGAGCACAACAGTAGTGATGCTGGCATATTTTTATAATTGTTTGATATTAGTTATTGCTGTTAATCTCCTACTGTGCCTAATTTATAAATTAAACGATCATAGGTATATATGTACAAGAGAAAACAGTATATATAAGGTTTAGTACTATCCCAGGTTTCAGGCAACCACTAGAGATATCCCCCCATGGATAAGGAGGAACTACTGTATATAGGACTGGGTAGGCCCAGACTGCCAATTCTGGTTAGTATGTTTTATCTTTATGTTTATGCTTTCCCCGTGATCAAAGACACCACTTTGCTTTTAGTAAGAAATTGTCCTTCCAACTGGCCTTTGTAGATCCTGCTCTCAAACTTTTGATTATAACCTAGGGTAGGGCCTCACATTATAAGACGTGGGATGCGTATCTCCCTCTCTTCCCAGCTCTGCAGACACACATTCTAGCACAAACAGAGGAATAGTTCCAATTCAGTTCGAAGACAGAAGGTGGACAGGGTCCAAGGGGTTAAGGCAATACAATCCATTTGAGGACTTTTTTGTTTCCTTTTATATGCTAAAAATATCCCAGCCCAGGGAAACTGATAAAATATCTTTACAGAGTTATTTATATGTTGGAATTGAATAAATTTACAAAACTAAGTAAACTATATTTTGGTTTCTATAAAAGGGCATTTTTCTTCCTTGTACTTAAAATGAGTTGACTCTGTGGTTATTTCCCAGTGGGCTCACACATTCTTACTTTTGGATTCACAGCTGTTTCACAAGGTAGAAGTGAGACAGTCTGATAAAAGGACTAGGGGAACATAACTCTATTTAAAGCCTACGTCAAAGCAAAAGCCTGTCAGTACACATTATGTTTTCAAAGGGAATGGTATAAGAAAACATCAATAATGTAGCAAAGGGAACAGGAATGTAAATTTCCTCTTTGATATTTACTGCCAATATCTCTTTGCTCAGGTTATTGATATCTATATATCCACTGAATATTTTTCAAAAGCAAGGACATCTGAAAATAAACAACAGAAAACAAATACCTTTTAATGATAAAAGCAAACCTTTCTCTCATCTCTTCTTCTCAGAGAGAAGTAAATTTTACTTCTCTGTGGTTCTCATCAGTTAGGTATGTGCTGAACAGAGGAAGGGAAAAGGGCTGAATAAAGTAGTGACTTCAAACCAAAAAGAAACAAGAGTAGCATAACAAGTGGAATAAAATCCAGTGTAAGAGAATAGCAGGAAAGCTGAGAATTAGGTTCATAACTTAAGACATTCTCATTCTCACTGAAGGACTGGAAACATGAATTTTGTGCTAGAAGCTACTTGAACTTTGAAGTCATATAGATCATCCAGCAGATAAACAGACTGGAAATTCCTGTTTAATATGTTTATCTTTGAAGCTATTTTGCATGAAGTGAATCATGTCAAAATGTTTTCAAGGAATAACAGATTGTTGGGGAGAAATGGTACTGGTCTCTAGCACCCCTGAATTTTTTTTTTTTTTCAAGAGACAGCATCTCACTATGTTGCCCAGGCTGGTCTCAAACTCCTGAGCTCAAGCCATCGGCCTGCCTCAGCCTCACAAAGTTGCTGGGATTACAGGTGTGAGCCACCAAACCTGGCCTAACACCCTCAATTTTGAGGGAATACATTGAGTATGTATCAAATCCATGTAATATTATCTTAGAAATCAACTTTATGACGTCATGTATTTTCAGATTTCTCTGGACTTTTGCATTAAGAAGTTTCTTCTTGTGGCACATCTGTTTTCAACAGATGAGGGGATAGCCTTGCAAAACTTCATATTACATGGCGTCTCATATTTCTGAGATGGATCTAATTTTGTATAGATGCTTTCTAAACTAATTACAAAACATTTTTGTAGTTGCTCAAAAATTTTTGAAGGGTTAAATGCTCAAGAATTTGAGGGCCAACTAGAAAAACATTTAAGTTAATTTGATCCTTTTTTTTGCCCCATGTCACTATATGCCCCAATTACCTGAATTGACTGCTATTTTTAATAAAGTAATTGCGTCAGTCAATATTAATATAACATTAAAAGTCAGTTTAGGTTATACAAAATAATGAATACCATTAATGGAAAAAAGGAAAAACTATTTGTCACAGGTAATAAATATATACATTATGCAAATAACTTTCACTAACTTAGCCAAACTGTCACTTATCCAGGGATGCTTAGAGTTTTTAAAAAAAATGCATTTAAAAAAATCATTACAAGTAATGAAAATATTTATGTAAACAAAAGGCATCTCTTGTTCAGAAGCACAGTCATGCCATGCAATACAGGACTCAAGCAGTAGCAAAGACAGAGCTGTGGTTTCCAAGACTAAAAAGTATGGTAGAAGAATTAGTAAAGAAAGGAAATGTGAATGGAAAGGGAAGGGAAGGGGCATGTGGATGGGACTGTTTCGGACCCATCGGTATCCTATACTGTTCTTAGCTGAGAGCTACGAAACAGAAAAGTGGCAGAATAATCTTTTGGCCAGTTTTCATCAAGTAATGTAAATGATGTTGGATCGTCCAACATCTTAAAATGACTATTAACACTGTTTTTGCATTTTGAGGTGAAGGCTGCAGAAGAGTAATTATGTTCCCAAATCATCATAAATACCAGTTTACAACAAATACATTTTGGGCCAGGCCTTAACAGCAATTTGGGATTATTTGTCTCTGCTAGCCTGCCTCCAGTTACTCCCGAAGTGGAGAAGTAACTCCAGACATTTTATAGTCTTTATAAGAAGTTTCTAAGGCCACAACAGCCAATCTGGGGGGACAAGATTATGGACATTAAACAGTGCAAAGAAAATAATGGAAATCTTTATGTTTTTTAAGAGTTAAAAAAGGTAAGAAAAGCCAACTACTATGTATTACCCCATAGCCTTTTTTTAAGGATACATATGGATGAGGAATCTTAAAAACTTCAATTATCTTAAATATTAGAAACATTTGCCAGTAAGCTTCATAGTGTTTCTTCAGACTTCAACACATCAGTAGTGGCCAACACCCGGGTCAGTATAGTCCAGGCACAGCAGCAGCATCAGTACTGGGAGCTCACTAGACAGGCAGGGTCTCAGGCTCCACTCCAAACCCAATGAATCAGAATCTGTACTTTAACAGATTTCCAGGTGATTAATGTGCACATTAAAGTCAGAGAAGCATTGCTCTAGACTCTGAAGAAAGATAAACCACCCTCACATTCAATTCAGCTATCAAAATAACATGGCACTACAAAATAATAGATCCATAAAGAGAGCCCAGCTTTGGATTCGGCCATTACATATTATGCTGAATTTCCAGTCGAATATGTTCCTGTCATAAAAAGGGCAACATCTATTCTAAAAGATTCCCATGCAGTTTATATTTTAAAGTTCAAAGGCAATGATGAGTTTCCTCTCTCACATCATTTTTTGGACTATTTTTCCTCAAGTTGTGCTACTATTTACAGGATTAATTATGTTGCATTGGCTCAAGATACCATACCTTCCCAAAATATTTTAAAATTTTAATGATGGCAATTGTTGGTTGGACCCTATGCTGTAAAATAATGGGCTTTTAAAAAATCACTGGACAAATTAATTTTGGCATCTCAGTTCACTATTGCTACTGAACCTTTAATTTGGGAGTGTAATAGATAAGTATTTAGCTTTAAAAGACCCATTAAGGCCGGGTGCGGTGGCTCATGCCTGTAATCCCAGCACCTTGGGAGGCTGAGGTGGGCAGATTACCTGAGGTCAAGAGTTCAAGACCAGCCTGGCCAACATGGTGAAACCCCAGCTCTAGTTCAGGTACAACAAATTAGCCGGTGGTGGTGGCGCACAACAGTAATCCCAGCTACTCGGGAGGCTGAGGCACAGAATCCCTTGAACCCGGGAGGCCAAGGTTGCAGTGAGCCGAGATCGCGCCATTGCACTCCAGCCTGGGTGACAGAGTAAGACTCCGTCAAAAAAACAAAACTAAACTAAACTAAACAAACCCATTAACTGCGAGCTAGAGAGAGTCTGATCAATACTTGTTAAGGAACCTTTAAAAATTCTGATGCAGTGATATTTTAAACAAAGAAGGAAAATGAGTAGACTGTGACTTTGTTTTGTTTTCTTTAGAGCTTGTTTCTACACAAACCTTATGGATTTGTAAAAATATTCCATAGTATTTTGTACTCACATTGTTGTAGATATGTAACCTTTAAAATATACAACTGATGGATAAATCAAATATGCATATTGTGTTCCATAAATATAAGATTTAAGATTCAAGTGAAGGGATTATGGGTATTTAAAAAGATAACCAAGTAATATAAAAAAAGTTTGAGTTCCTTATGAGTAAAGAATGTACTTTTATGACTTAGCCCAAACCTGATGATCAGTATAAAAGGAATATATATTATAAAACCATGAGTACCAAAAATCTTAAAATTATTAGGCTTGATTGCAAAGCTATTTCTAAAACTAAGGGGGAAAACATTTTTTTAAAATCAATAAAAATGAATGTATATTATCTTTCAGAAATGTCAAAGCACCTAATCTTAGTCTATGTTCCAGGATTCATTCTAAGTCTTTTGTTAAATTGTAAGCTCTTTAACTAAAATTTGAGTTTGATGTTTAAAAACCCTATTTTCTTTAGAAGATATGTACTTGTACATTTTTCTTCTATTCTAAGCCCACTCACTTTTTACATTTTTACATATTAAAAGACACACAGTTAATTGAGGTACCTTATACATTTAACCCCTCTCAGCAACTTTAACTTTAACCCCATCAGTTTTGCTGCAATCTGGTAAATTCAAAGAACATAAGAGGGAAATCGGACAGTGTTGTTTTGAATCTCCCAGTTTAACATGTATAAATAACAACTTTAAATGAAAAGACACCAAATTGGGTATTTAAATGAGATGCCTACATAGCTTCTTGCAACTAGCTAAGCTACATAGACAAGTGGAAACTTTCATTATAAAAATTCCAGTGAATACAACTGTCAAAGTCTCCACAGTGAAATACTTTAAATTTAATTTTGGACACTAGTGCAATTTTGGAAATAGGGAATAGGGTAGAGAAGGCCTCATAGTGAGTGGTCCATGATTTGCTAAATAACTTAAACCTCAAATCCCAGAGAAATTTTTCTTAAAGTCATAATAGCTGTAGGAACTCTGCACAGATGTTTTTATGTTGTAGTGATGTTAGAAGTAGCTAAAATATTTTTAGCAAAGAAATGCAATTGGTAGGACACACTAATGCAGGCATTTAAAAAAAAAAAAAGCATGCAATACAGATTACAAACTTAAGCTGCACAAAAGCATATTAAGCATAAGAAGGACCAAGAAGTTAGAAGAAACATGCTTTAATTTACCCTTTCTTCTTCCTCCCTTGAAGAAATCTGTACAGGGCAACACAAATTACTGCAACTGCAACAACTACAAGAAATCAGGAAACAAATGACATATAATTCTGAAAACTAATCAAGATTCAAAATCTAGCAGAAGAAATAAATGTTGGTTACATTTCAGTGGTCAAATGTTATTTTATTTAAGCACCTACACATTTACATTCCATCCAGACTCTTTGCTATCTAAATCCAACTCCCCATAATCACTTACACAGTCCATAGTAAGTCAGAGAAAAGTCCTTGCTTAATTTAGAAAACTATCAAAAGCACATTTGGGAAGCCAACTAGTATTACTGATCATCTTGAGAAAATATGTATTACTTAGGCTTTGTTACTAAGTGGATATACAGAATATAACAGAATATAAAATCACTAACACAAGGGAGGTAGTAAGTACATCAAATAAAAGGTCAGGTTTTCCTAAACTGATTTAACCAATTTACAAGCTGAAAAAACTATAGAAACTGGAAAACTATTTTTAAAACGCATGTCTTCACAATGATTTTTTGACTTAAGTGGTGTCAAAATTTGTGATACTTACCTATGACAATAACAATCAGAGCAATGACCCAATCATCTGAGAAAGAAAACAGTTCAAAGATGTTGAACACATGGATCTCCAGATAGCATTTATTTCGATCAGACCATCTAAACACTTGATATGGTTTGGCTGTGTCCCCACCCAAATCTCATCTTGAATCGCAATTCCCATAATCCCCACGTGTTGTGGGAGGGTCCCCATGAGAGGTAACTGAATCAAGGAGGCAGTTTCCCCCATGCTATTCTCGTGATAGTAAGTTCTCACTAGATCTGATGGTTTTATAAGTGGCTTCCTCCTTCACTTGGTTCTCATACTTCTCCTTCCTGCCATCATGTGAAGAAGAATGTGTTTGCTTCCCCTTCCTCCATGATTATAAGCTTCCTGGGGCCTTCTCAGCCCTGCAGAACTGTGAGTCAGTTAAATCTCTTTCCTTCACAAATTACCCAATCTTAGACAGTTCCTTACAACAGCATTGAGAATGGACTAATACAAGACTACAGAGGGAAAAAAAAAAATTTTATATAGTTTTAGCATGACTGCTAGGGCATCCAGGTCATTTTGACCATAGAACCCTTCTAACCAGTTTCCAGATTAAGGGTTCCACTTGTGAAACTCTTAATGGGAACCTCATTTATCATTGTTTTTCTCTATAGCTACCACATCAGGTTATTTAGTGGTAAAGTTACTAGAATTCACTACATTAGAGGAAAATGATTTTTGAAAAGTATTATCCCATGAGAGTTGGTTTAGTTCAATAGTCATTCTGTCATTTCTTATTATTTTGATAGACATTTAATTTGTATTTTTTCCTCCAAAAGTGGATTTGTAGAGTGAGGCATAAATAAATTTCTATTATTCTATCACCCAGATGGTATTTACAGAGTCTTCACAAATAATACTTTATCTTATCAATCCCCTTCCCACCCTCTCTACTTCCGTACTCTGCCCTGCCCCAAAATTAAGACATAGTCCTAAATACCAATAGGATTCCCATAATAAATGAAACACCAGGGCACATGGATAAAAAATATACAGAGAAACCTGAGCATACATTTTTGACTATCTAGAGAACACAAAATCCTATAAAATCTTAATTTTTAGAAATGTTTCTGTCTGTAGTACCTTTGCTTCTAAACTGCCATTACTTTTATTAAACTGCTATAAGTCAAAGCATAAAGTGCTGTGTTCAACTCTGCTCTTCTCATCTCATAAACAGTTATCAAGCATTTAATGGTTTAAGATGGCAATAGATTTACTGGCACAATGACACCTGGACGACAGATTTTGAAGGTAAGGCAAATACTAAAAAACAAGCCTAAGGTGCATTACATAAAATGATTAACCATTATTACTAAACTAGGCTAAGAAATGAAAGGTAATAGATTTTTGTTTTTACTGATTAAGAAATCTTTGTTTCATTGTCCTATATCACAGCTATACTTTAGCATTTTTTTTAACATGCATTGTGTAAACTGCGTGAGCCTACATCAAGTGTGTTAAATCAGCTTGTTACAGAAAAAATAAACCCAACTTAGATTACTTTAAGGTTCATGTAATATAAGATATGAATAGAAAGAAAATTTATCTACAGATTACCATCACAAAATAACAATATAATGTGGAAAGAAAATTGTGTTTTATATATTTTGACCTACATACAAACACAGCATTTAAGAACGTTATCTTACCCTACCAAGGATCCTATGTTTGGGCACCTCATAAAAACTGTAATTACTTACACATTTCTACACATACCACCACTTATATTTGTCATGATAGCTATACCAACCCAAACTGTTAAGTATTCCTTCATCAGGTTTGGGATATCCTAGAAAAAAGAAGAAATATAGATTAAATTTAAAAAAAGAAAGAATTAAATAAATCTTAAAATCCTTTAAATTCATAGCGTGATTTTTTTTCACCTTTGTAGAAAATCCCTTAAACATAATTTTCCTTATAAACTATATTAATGTTTCTCAAAGTGGTATCATAAAAATTTATAAACTTATATTTAATGTCATAATCTTCCTTCTTCCTGCCCACTCACATTTCCTCTGACAATATTCTGTGGTTCAACATGCAAATTTATCTTTATTATATTCTCAAAATTGGTCTATAAATCCAGTGTGTTTCTAATTAAAATAAAAAGATATAGGGATTAGCCAGGCATGGTGGCTCACGCCTGTAATCCCAGCACTTTGGGAGGCTGAGGCGGGCGGATCACGAGGTCAGGAGTTCGAGACCAGCCTGGCCAACATGGGGAAACCCCATCTCTACTAAAAATACAAAAATTAGCTGGGTGTGGTAGCGCGCGCCTGTAATCCCAGCTACTCAGGAGGCTGAGGCAGGAGAATCTCTTGAACCCAGGAGGCGGAGGTTGCAGTGAGCCGAGATAGAGCCACTGCACTCCAGCCTGCCAATAGAGTGAGATTCTGTCTCAAAAAAAAAAAAAAAAAAAAAGAGGGATTAATAAAAATAAATGCTTTAGAGTTGACCTGAAATGGAAGGAAACTTCCTCAACATAATAAAGGTCATATATTAAAAACCCACAGTTAACATCATTCTCAATGTTAAATGAATGAAGGCTTTTTCCCTAAGATCAGGAAGAAGACAGGGTGTCCATGTTTGCCACTTCTATCTGACATAGGACTGAAAGTTCTAACCAGAGCAATTAGGTAAGGAAAAGGAATTCAAATAAGAAAGGAAGAAATAAAATTCGCTCTGTTTGCAGATGACATAATCTTTTATTTAGAAAACCCTAAGGATCCCACATATACATACACATGCAAAAATCTCTTAGAACTAATAAATGAATTCAATCAAGTGGCAGGTTACAAAATCAACATACAAAACTCAGTTGTATTTCTATACACTAACAATGAATAATCTGAAAAGGAATTTAAAAAACAGTATCATTTGTAATAGTATCAAAAAGAATAAAATACTTAGGAACAAACTAAGGAGGTGAAAGAGTTGTACACTGAAAACTATAAAACTGCTAAAAAAATTAAAGATATAAATAAATGGAAAGACACGTGTTTATGGATTGGAAAAATTTAGTATTTTTAAACTGTTATTACTATACAAAGCAATCTTCAGATTCAGTGCAACCCCTATGAAAATCCTGATGATGGCATTTTTTGTTTGTTTGTTTCTGAAATAGAAAAATCCATTCTAAAATACATATGAAATCTCAAGGGACCACAAACAGCCAAAACAATCCTGGAAACAAAGAGCTAGGTTGAGAAGGCTCACACTTTCTGATTCCAAAACTATAATAATCAGAACAATGGTAATGCCAAAAAGGCAAACATACAGACCAATGGAATAGAACAGAGACCTTGGAAATAAACCCCTGCATATATGGTCAAATGGTTTTCAACAAGACTGACAAAGAACAGTCAAATGGGGAAAGGGCAGTCTCTTCTACAAATGGTGCTGGTAAAACTGGATATCCACATGCAAAAAAAGTGAAGCTGGACTCTTATCATATACAAACATAAACTCAAAATAGATCAGAGACCTAAACATAAGAGGTAAAACTATAAAATGCTTCTTGACATTGGATCTGGCTATGATTTCTTGGATGTAACTCCAAAAGCCCAGGCAAGACGAAAAAAAACCATTGTTTTTCATCAATTAAAAGTAAATTTTGTGCATCAAATGACACTATCAACAGAGTGAAAAGGCAACCCACAGAATGGGAGGAAATATTTGTAAATCATATATTTGGTAAGGGAGTAATATCCAAAACATATAAATAACTCCTAAAACTCAGTAACAAATATCAACTCAACTTGAAAATGGGCAAAAGACTTAAAAAGATATTTTTCTAAAGAAGATATACAAATGACCAATAAGCACATGAAAAGATTCTCAACATATTTCTAATTATTAGGGAAATGCATATCTACCTCATGTCTATTAGGATGGTCTATGGTTTGAATGTCCCCTTCAAAACTCATGATGAAATTTAATTGTCAATGTAATGTTATTGGGGTGGCACCTTTAAGAGGTGTTTAGGTTATTATGGCTCTGTCCTCATGAATGGACTAATGTCATTATTGCAGGGGTATGTTTGTTATTTTAGGGCATGGCTTTGTCCCTCTTACCCTCTCCTTCACCGTCTCTTTTCCCTTCCACCATGTGATGCCTTCCATCATATTATGACAAAGCAAGAGGGCCCTCACAGATGCCCATGCCTTGATATTAGACTTCTCAGCCTCCAGAACTGTAAGAAATAAATTTCTGTTCATTATAAGTTACTCAGTCTGTGGTATTCTGTTATCACAGTACAAAACAGACTAAGACACTTGGCTATTACTAAAAAAACAATTTAATAAGTGTTGGTGGAGATGTGGAAAAATTGCAACCTTTGTTAAAGGTTCCCACTGCTGGTGGGAATGTAAAATGGTGCAGCCACTGTGGAAGACAGTATGCCAGTTCCTCAAAATATTAAAAATAGAATTCCCTTATGATCTAGCAATTCTACTCCCAGGTATATACCTAAAAGAAGTGAATACAGGAACTCAAACAGATATGTGTACACCTATGCTTATAATAGCATTACTCAAAACAAACCAACCCAAGTGTCTAGCAACAGATGAATGAATGAAATATAGTATATACATATAATGGACTATTATTCAGCCATAAAAAGGAATGCAGTTCTGATTCATGTCACAAGATAGATCTAGGTGAACCTTAAAAACATTATGCTTAGTAAAATAAGCCAGACACAAAAGGACAAATAGTGGGATGCCATATAAGTGGACTCCACTTATTATAATTATATAAGTTTACCTAGAATAGGCAAATTCACAGAGACAAAAAGTAGATAGTGGTTATCGTCAGGTGATGGGGATAGGGAGCAATGGACAATTACTGTTTAATGAGTAGAGATTCAGTGTGGGATGATTATAATATTCTAGAGATGGATGGTACTGATGATTACATAACAATGTCAGTGTACTTAATGCCACTGAGTTGGAAACAACATGGTCAAAATGATAAAATAAAAAGTTTATTTGGAAAAATTAACATGAGAGTACCTTAGAAATTTCTGAAAAGGAAGTGTTCTGGCAGTTATTAAAACATATAGTACTATAGTTAAAAAAAAAAAAGACTTGCTTCTGGTACAAAAATGGAAGAATGGACAAAGTTCAAAGGAGACAAGAGGATGGAACACCTATGAATGCAATACAAACTGGCATTTCCAATCAGTTGGGAAGAAGACAACTTATTCAAAAAATGGCGCTGTTTAGCTATTGGATGGTGGGTGATGAGTGGAGTGGGGTGAGGTGGAACCATATATCTCATTATATACACCAGAATAAATTTCAGATTTACCAACGATTTAAGTGCAAGGACCAAAGTCAGAACACGTGGTTGAAATCTTTATATAATTTCAGCATATGGAAGACCTAAAGTTTTAGTAAGAAAGACATCAAAGTCATGGCCATTAGGGAAAAGATCAATACATCCAGCTATCTATTCATGTAAAATGTCTGAACATATAAATGACCACTGATAGAAGAATAGTTAAATGAAATATGGTATATATTAAAGTCATCATTAGAAAGGATGGGAATAAATCTAAACACAACCCCAATCTAACAGTGTAAGTGGAAAAAGTTCAAGTTGCAGAAAAACATGTACAGCATGATATCATTTTTAAGAGAAGAGAAAACACTAAACTACATGTATAATTACACATAAAAATATGTTGATGGTCCTAGGCAAAGCACTCAGACAAGAGAAAGAAACAAAGGGCATCCAAATAGGAAGAGAGGAAGTCACACTATCTCTGTCGACAGACAGCATGATCCTATATTTAGAAAACCGCATGGTCTTGGCCTAAAAGCTGCTCCAGATGTTTATCAAAAACTTCACCAAAGTTGCAGGACACAAAATCAACATACAAAAATCACTAGCATTCCTATACACCAATAACAGCCAAACTGAAAGCCAAATCAGAGAGGCAATCCCACTCAAAATTACTACAAAAAGAATAAAATACCTAGGAATACAGCTAACCAGAGAGTTGAAACATCTCTACAATGAGAATTATAAAACACTGCTCAAAGAAATCAGAGAAGACACAAACAAATGGAAAAACATCCCATGCTCATGGATGGAAGAATCAATATCATTAAAATGGCTATACTGCCCAAAGCAATTTACAGATTCAATGCTATCCCTATCAAACTACCAATAACATTCTTCATAGAACTAGATAAAAGTATTTTAAAATTCATATGGAACCAAAAAGAGCCTGAATAGCCATGAAAATCTTAAGCAAAAAGAACAAAGCTGGAGGCATCACATTACCTGACTTGAAACTATACTACAAGGCTACACTAACCAAAACAGCATGGTACTGGTACAAAAACAGGCATATACACCAATGGAACAGAAGAGAGCCTAGAAATAAGGCTGCACATCTACGACCATCTGACCTTCCACAGAACTGACAAAAACAAGCAATGGGAAAAAGATTCCCTATTCAATAAATGGTGCTGGGATAACTGGCTAGCCATATGCAGAAGATTGAAACTGGACCCCTTCCTTACACCACACACAAAAATCAACTCAAGATGGATTAAAGATTTACATGTAAAACCCAGAACTATAAAAACCCTGGAAGACAACCTAGGCAATATCACTCTGGACATAAGAACTGACAAAGATTTCATGACAAAGACGCCAAAAACAATCGCAACACAAGCAAAAATTGACAAGTAGGATTGAAGTAAATTGAAGAGCTTCTGCACAGCAAAAGAAGCTATCAACAGAGTAAACAGATGACCTACAGAATGGGAGAAAATTTTTGCAAACTACGCATCTGACAAAGATCTAATATTTAGCATTCATAGGAACTTAAACAAATTTACAAGAGACAACTCCATTAAAAAGTGGGCAAAGCACATGAACAGACACTTCTCAAAAGAAGACATATATGTGGCCAACAAACATAGAAAAAAAGCTCAATATCACGATCATTAGAGAAATGCAGATCAAAACCACAGTGAGATACCATTTTACACCAGTCAGAATGGCTATTATTAAAAAGTCAAAAAATAACAGATGCTGGTGAGGCTGTAGAGAAAAGGGAACACTTATATGCTGTTGGTGGGAGTGTAATTCAGTTCAACCATGTGGGAAGCAGTATGGTGATTCCTCAAAGAGCTAAAATCAGAACTACCATTTAACCCAGCAATCCCATTACTGGGTATATACCCAGAGAAATATAAATCATTCTGCCATAAAGATACATGCATGTGAATGTTCACTGCAGCACTGCTCACAATAACAAGACAAGGAATCAACCTAAATGCCCATCCATGACAGATTGGACAAAGAAAATGTGGTACATATACACCATGGAATACTACACAGCCATAAAAAAGAATGCACACGTCTTCAGCAGGAATGTGGGTGGAGCTGGAGGCTATCATCCTTATCAAACAAATGCAGAAACAGAAAACTAAATACTGCATGTTCTCACTTTTAAGTGGGAGCTAAATGGTAAGAACATACGAACACAAAGAAGGAAACAACAGACACTGGAGTATACTTGAGCGGGGAGGGTGGGAGTAGGAAGAAGAGCAGAAAAGATACCTATTGGGTACTAGGCTTAATACCCGGGTGATGAAATAATATGTACAACAAATCCCCGTGACACATTTACCTATGTAACAAACCTTCACATGTACCCCCAAATCTAAAATAAAACTTTTCTTAAAAAGATGTTGATGTACCAAGATAGATTTAAAAAGAAACCCTAAACTATTAACAGTGATTAACCTGGGTAATGAGTTAAAAATAAAACTAATCTTTTACTCTATATACTTTTGTAATGTTTGAAATTCTACAAAAGTATATTCATACACTACTCATGTAATTAAAAGTTATAAAAAGTAATCTATATCCAATAGTATAACAAGCTTAAAACTGACAAAACAAAAGAACCTCGAAAAAATTGTTCACTTCATATGAACAAAAGCCCTTTTAGGGCTTTAATTCATAATGAGCTCTAAAAAATCACTAAGAAAAATATTTTAGAAACCTAACAGAAAAATAGAGAAAGCATATGAATAAATAAATGTAGATCAAAAAAAGTTCAGCTTCACTGACAATTAAAGAAATGCAAATTGGTCAGGCATGGTGGGTCACACCTGTAATCCTAGCACTTTGGGAGGCTGAGGCAGGAGGATCGCTTAAGCCTAGGAGGTGGAGAAGAGACTTGGCAACACAGCAAAACCCTGTCTCTACAAAAAATACAAAAAAAATTAGCTGGATGTGGTGGCACGTGCCTGTAGTTCCAGCTACCTGGGAGACTGAGGTGGAAGAATCACCTGAGCCCAGGAGGTTCACGCTGCAGTGAGCTGTGGTTGCACCACTGCGCTCCAACCTGGGCAACAGAGTGAGACCCTGTCTCAAAAAAAACAAAAACAACTAAAAACCAACAACCAAGAAATGCAAATTAAAACAGGATGTTATTTTTCACCCATCATTTAAAAATTAACTTTTTTTTAGACACATCTTAAGTTTTTAATTAAAAAAAGTTTTAAGTAAAAAAAATTCTTGTTCAAGATGGCTGAATAGGAACAGCTCTAGTGTGCAGCTCCAGCGAGATTGACACAGAAGACGGGTGATTTCTGCATTTCCAATTGAGGTACCTGGTTCGTCTCATTGGGACTGGTGGGACAGTGAGTGCGGCCCAAGGAGGGCAAGCTGAAGCAGGGCGGGGCATTGCCTCACCCAGCAAGTGCAAGGGTCGGGGGATTTCCCTTTCCTAGCCAAGGGAAGCCATGACAGACTGTACCTGGAGAAATGGTATACTCCTGACCAAATACTGCACTTTTCCCACAGTCTTAGCAACCAGCAGACCAGATACCTTCCTGTGCATGGCTCAGTGTGTCCCACCCTCACAGAGCCTTGCTCACTGCTAGCGCAGCAGTCTGAGATTGACCTGCAATGCTGCAGCTTGATGGGGGGAGGGATGTCCACCATTGCTGAGGCTTGAGTAGCTCACAGTGTAAACAAAGAGGCCTCGAAGCACGAACTGGGCAGAGTGTACTGCAGCTCAGTAAGGCTTACTGCCTCTATAGATTCCACCTCTGGGGGCAGGAAATGGTAGGACAAATGGCAGCAGACAGCTTCTGCAGACTTAAACGTCCCTGTCTGACAGCTCTGAAGAGAGCAGTGGTTCTCTGAACACGGTGTTCAAGCTTTGAGAATGGACAGACTGCCTCCTCAAGTGGGTCCCTGAACCCTGTGTAGCCTGACTGGGAAAGACCTCCCAGTAGGGGCTGACAGACACCTCAAACAGGTGGGTGCCCACTCTGGGACAAAGCTTCCAGAGGAAGGATCAGGCAGCAATATTTGTGGTTCTGCAGCCTCCACTGGTGATACCCACGCAAACAGGGTCTGGAGTGGACCTCCAGCAAACTCCAACACACCTGCAGCTGAGGGGTCTGACAGTTGGAAGGAAAACAAACAAACAGAAAGGAATAGCATCAACATCAACAAAAAGGACATCCACACCAAAACCCCATCTGCAGGTCACCAACATCTAAGACCAAAGGTAGATAAAACCACAAAGATGATAGAAACCAGAGCAGAAAAGCTGAAAACTCCAAAAAACAGAGTGCTTCTTCTCCTCCAAAGGATCACAGCTCCTCACCAGCAAGGGAACAACACTGGATGGAGAATAAGTTTGATGAGCTGACAGAAGTAGGTTTCAGAAGGTTGGTAATAACAAACTTCTCCAAGCTAAAGGAGCATGTTCTAACCCACTGCAAGGAAGCTAAAAACCTTGAAAAAGGTTAGACAAATGGCTAAACTAGAATAAACAGTGTAGAGAAGACCTTAAATGACCTTATGAAAAACCACGGCACAAGAACTTTGTGACACATGCACAAGCTTCAATAGCTGATTCAATCAAGTGGAAGAAAGGGTATCAGTAATTGAAGATCAAATTAATGAAAAAAAAAAGCAAGAAGACAAGATTAGAGAAAAAAGAGTGAAAAGAAAGAAACAAAGCCTCCAAGAAACATGGGACTATGTGAAAAGACCAAATCTACGTTTAATTGGTGTACCTGAAAGTGACGGGGAGAATGGAATCAAGTTAGAAAACACTCTTCAGGATACTATCCAGGAGAACTTCCCCAAACTAGGAAGGCAGGCCAACATTCGAATTCAGGAAATACAGAGAACACCACAAAGACACTCCTCGAGAATTGCAACCCCAAGACACATAATCATCAGATTCACCAAGGCTGAAATGAAGGAAAAAATGCTAAGGACAGCCAGAAAGGTCGGGTTACTCACAGAGGGAAGCCCATCAGACTAACAGCAGATCTCTCGGCAGAAACCTTACAAGCCTTAAGAGAGTGGGGGTCAATATTCAACATTCTTAAAGAAAAGAATTTTCAACCTAGAATCTCATATCCAGCCAAACTAAGCTTCATAAGTGAAGGAGAAATAAAATAGTTTACAGATAAGGAAATGCTGAGAAATTTTGTCACCACCAGGCCTATGGCCTTACAAGAGCTCCTGAAGGAAGCACTAAACATGGAAAGGAACAGCCAGTACCAGCCACTGCAAACACATGCCAAATGGTAAACACCATCAATGCTACAAAGAAACTGCATCAGTTAACGGGCAAAATAACCAGCTAACATCATAATGACAGGATCAAATTCAAACATAACACTATTAACCTTAAATGCAAATGGGCTAAATGCCCCAACTAAAAGACACAGACTGGCAAATTCGATAGAGTCAAGACCCATCGGTGTGCTGTATTCAGGAGACCCATCTCACGTGCAAAGATGCACATAGGCTCAAAATAAAGGGATGGAGGAAGATCTACCAAGCAAATGGAAAGTACAAAAGAAGGGGTTGCAATTCTAGTCTCTGATAAAACAGACTTTAAACCAACAAAGATCAAAAGAGACAAAGAAGGCCACTACATAATAGTAAAAGGATCAATTCACCAAGAAGAGCTAACTATCCTAAATATATATGCACCCAATACAGGAGCACCCAGATTCATAAAGCCAAGTCCTTAGAAACCTACAAAGAGACATAGACTCCCACACAATAATAATGGCAGCCTTTAACACCCCACTGTCAATATTAGATCAATGAGACCAAAGGTTAACAAGGATATCCAGGACTTGAACTCAGCTCTGGACCAAGCAGACCTAATAGACATCTACAGAACTCTACACCCCAAATCAACAGAACATACATTCTTCTCAGCGCCACATCACACTTATTCTAAAATTGACCACATAATTGGTAGTAAAACACTCCTCAGCAAATGTAAAAGAACAGAAATCACAACAAATTGTCTCTGACCACAGTGCAATCAAATTAGAACTCACGATTAATACACTCACTACATGGAAACTGAACAACCTGCTCCTGAATGACCACTGGGTAAATAAAGAAATGAAGGCTGAAATAAAGTTGTTATTTGAAACAACAAGAACAAAGACACAATGTACCAGAATCTCTAGGACACATTTAAATCAGTGTGTAGAGGGAAATTTATAGCACTAAATGCCCATAAGAGAAAGCAGGAAAGATCTAAAATCAACTACCTAACATCGCAATTAAAAGAACTAGAGAAGCAAGAGCAAACAAATTCAAAAGCTAACAGAAGGCAAGAAATAACTAAGATCAGAGCAGAACTGGAAGTAGAGACATAAAAAACCCTTCAAAAACTCAATGAATCCAGGAGCTGGTTTTTTGAAAAGATCAACAAAAATGACCGCTAGCAAGACTAATAAAGAAGAAAAGAAAGAATAATCAAATAGATGCAATAAAAAATGATAAAGGGGCTATCACCACCAATCCCACATAAATACAAACTACCATCAGAGAATACTACAAACACCTCTACGCAAATAAACTAGAAAATCCAGAAGAAACGGATAAATTCCTGGACATATACACCCTCCTAAGACTAAACCAGGAAGAAGCTGAATCTCTGAATAGACCAATAACAGGTTCTGAAATTGAGGAAATAATTAATAGCCTAACCACCAAAAAAAGTCCAGGACCAAACGGATTCACAGCCGAATTCCATCAGACATAAAAAGAGGAGCAGGTACCATTCCTTCTGAAACTATTTCAATCAATAGAAAAAGAGGGAATCCTCCCTAACTCATTTTAGGAGGCTAGCATCATCCTGATACCAAAGCCTGGTAGAGACACAACAAAAAAAGAGAATTTTAGGCCAATATCCCTGATGAACATCAATGCAAAAATCCTCAGCAAAATACTGGCAAACCGAATCCAGCAGCACATCAAAAAGTTTATCCACCACAATCAAGTTGGCTTCATCCCTGGGATGCAAGGCTGGTTCAACATACTCAAATCAATAAACGTAATCCACCACATAAACAGAACCAACAGAACCAACAACAAAAATGACATGACTATCTCAAAAGATGCAGAAAAGGCCTTCGACAAAATTCAACAGCCCTTCATGCTTAAAAACTCTCACTAAACTAGGTATTGATGGAACATAACTCAAAATAGTAAGACCTATTTATGACAAACCCACAGCCAATATCATACCAAATGGGCAAAAACTGGAAGCATTCCTTTTGAAAACCGGCGCAAGACAAGGATTCCCTCTCTTACCACTCCTATTCAACATAGTGTTAGAAGTTCTGGCTAGGGCGATCAGGCAAGAGACAGAAATAAAGGGTATTCAATTAGGAAAAGCGGAAGTCAAATTATCTATGTTTGCAGATGACATGACTATAAAATAGGAAAAGAGGAACTCAAATTGTCTATGTTTGCAGATGATATGACTGTACACTTAGAAAACCATCATCTCAGCCCAAAATCTCCACAAGCTGATAAGCAATTTCAGCAAAGTCTCAGGATACAAAATCAATGTGCAAACATCACAAGCATTCCTATACACCAATAATAGACAAAGAGAGAGCCAAATAATGAGTGAACTCCCATTCACAATTACTACAAAGAGAATAAATACCTAGGAATCCAACTTACAAGGGATGTGAAGGACCTCTTCCAGGTGAACTACAAAACACTGCTCAATGAAATAGAAGAGGACACAAACAAATGGAAGAATATTCCATGCTCATAGATAGGAAGAATCAACATTGGGAAAATGGCCATACTGCCCAAGGTAATTTATAGATTCAATGCCATCCACATCAAGCTACTACTGACTTTCGTCACAGAATTGGAAAAAAACTACTTTAAATTTCATATGGAACCAAAAAAGAGCCCATATAGCCAAGACAATCCTAAGCAAAAAGAACAAAGCTGGAGGCATCACGCTACCTGACTTCAAACTATACTACAAGGCTACAGTAACCAAAACAGCA
>NW_012101576.1:5270330-5293462 GCF_000951045.1 Mandrillus leucophaeus
CGCCCGGCTATTTTTTTGTATTTTTTAGTAGAGACGGGGTTTCACCATGTTAGCCAGGATGGTCTCGATCTCCTGACCTTGTGATCCGCCCGTCTTGGCCTCCCAAAGTGCTGGGATTACAGGCTTGAGCCACCGTGCCCGGCCAATAAATTCTTAATAATATCAGTAGGATAAAGGGTTAACCAACCTGGATAATTTGAGACTGGAGGCTTGTAAGTAGGCCTAGGACCTAGAAAAATAAGTTTGATTTTATAAATTCACCAGGGCCTTATCAATATAAAATTATGACTTTAATTTTGATATTGATTTTTTATCAAAATGAAAACTACACATACTTTACAACCTTTGCAATTCCACATCTTAGAATTTAACCTACATATATATTTACACAAGTATATAAGGATGTATGTACAAGAATGCTCACTACATTTTGTATTTTATAATGGAAATCCTAGAAGATAACCAATAGTAAATCATTAAAGTAATGTGAGGCTGGGCGTGGTGGCTCATGCCTGTAATCCCAGCACTGTGGGAGGCCGAGGCAGGTGAATCACTTGAGGTCAGGAGTTTGAGACTAGCCAGGCCATAATGGAGAAACCCCATCTGTACTAAAAATACAAAAAATTAGCCGGTGTAGTGGTGGGCGCCTATAATCCCAGCTGCTTGGGAGTCTGAGGCGGCAGGAGAACTGCTTGGACCCGGGAGGCGGAGGCTGCAGTGAGCTGAGACCGCGCCACTGCACACCATCCTGGGTGACAGAGCGAGACTCTCTCAAAAAAAAAAAGGAATGTGCTTGGGGTAAACATATTTTTCTTTTTAAAAAACTGTAAGTAGTATGATACTACATAATTTACATCCTTCTCTTTTCCACTTAGGACTTCCTCGACATTTCTTCATGTTAACACATTTAGATCTACCTTAACATCATTATGTAGTTATTTAGTCTTCCTCTAACTGATGATAAAAAATGACTGACAATCCCGTAAGGAATTTTGATTTGTGATGTTTCAAAAAATATCCTTGCATTTTCTCTTTTTAATAAACATTTTATCACAAGCAGTTCTCTCTTCTGCTCTCCGCTCTCCCAACACTAAGCTAGACCAGTGTTTTATAAATACTTTATGAAATGCTTATCGTCAATTCTTTCAAAAGACTATATCAACAAACTTAGTGTGTATGCCCACTAGGAGCACGTT
This sequence comes from Mandrillus leucophaeus, assembly GCF_000951045.1. Classification (NCBI taxonomy): domain Eukaryota; kingdom Metazoa; phylum Chordata; class Mammalia; order Primates; family Cercopithecidae; genus Mandrillus; species Mandrillus leucophaeus. The sequence continues at coordinate 5,271,527 of NW_012101576.1, forward strand.
AGTAAGCATGGATGCCTCACTGAGTATAAATTGCACATGCAATCTTGTTTTGCTTATATATCAGTCCACTAAAAAACCCATCTCTTCCTGACCCTCAAACCCTACAGCACTCAACTCAGGAGGCTACCAGTTACCAAGCTGTTATAGGAATTATAAGGTTTTTTGTTTTTGTTTGTGTGTGTGTGTGTTTTTTTGGGTTTTTTTTTTTTTTTTTTTTTTTTTTTTGAGACGGAGTCCTACTCTATCACCCAGGCTGGAGTGCAGTGGCATGATCTTGGCTCACTGCAACCTCTGCCCCTCGGGTTCAAGCGATTCTCCTGCCTCAGCCTCCCGAGTAGCTGGGATTACAAGTGCCTGCCACCATGCCCAGTTAATTTTTGTATTTTTAGTAGAGATGGGGTTTCACCAACTTAGCCAGGCTGGTCTTGAACTTCTGACCTCGTGATCCACCCACCTCAGCCTCCCAAAGTGCTGGTATTACAGGCGTGAGCTACCCCGCCCAGCCTATAAGAAGGTATTTTAATTACTATGTTAACATGTATAATTCCTTTCGATCCTTTAAAATATTAGGGAGATAGGAAATATATAATCAAATTAGAAGCCACTGATTGAGATTTCAGTTCAACACTCATATTATACTAAAGGGAAACTGAAGACCACAGAAATGATGTTAACTAAGCACACTCTGCCCAGACTAAAGCTCTACCCACAATTACTACTGTCTCTTGCTTCTGCTGCAAGCAAAGCGAAACCAGAGATTAAATCAGGATAATTCCTCCCGTCATATCAAAATAATCTCTCCAGTCATAAGCACAGTGGTTGACCAGGAGTCCCTGCAAAAGTCTTCTTTTTCATTTCAATAAATGAGGACTTTTTCCTGCCTTTCAGTTGCTATAAAATTTAGTGCTATTGCCAGATAAAACTGCCCACTAGAGAGAGAGAAAAAAAAAGCAACATTATGAGGTGTAGAAGAGGGGCAGGTAGGGAAGAGGCAGAAATATAGATCTTGTTCTGAGGACAGCAGAAATTTCCCTGTTTAAATGTGTTACATGAGAAGACTCAAACTTGCTGCATTCCAGAAAATGAAAGAGTCATGCAATAGGAACAAACTCAGTAAAGGTGTCAACAGATCACTTCTGAAAAGAATAAAATAGCAAAGTTGATGACATAAAACATACATATTAACGAACATATTAACACACATACATATTAACTAACATACATGAACTTTCCCCTTCCCTAACATTAAGTGTAGGATAAGTCATATTAGTTAGCTCTAAGACCTTTCTATATACCAGGCACTGTGCTAAGTGCTTTAAATGCATCCCACTTATACCTTACTAATACGCAGTAAGGAAGGTACTAAATCAATTTTTTAATATATACACACACACACACACACAATATACTACATATATATTTTATATATATACACACACACACACACACACACTCAAAATTTATACAACTTTCCCAAGGTCATATTCCTGTTTATATCTGCAGATTATGGCAAATATCTGCAGATTATGGCAAATAATTTTAGAATCACTATGCATAACAACTAAAATGGCTATAGAAATGTCCTCCCTCCTTTCATTACTAAAAATAAGTGGACACCACCAGAAATTTGAAGGATTTTTTAAAAAATCACCAGGAATTTAAAGGATTTTCGAAAAAATATAAGCAGGATATTACTAAACCTGAGGCACTGGACGTTGGAGATTTTGTAGTGGGAGAAGTCGACACTGGAAAACAAAATAATAATGTAGATTGGACCAAACACTTGGGAGTTATTGCTGGCATTTTCTCCAGGAATTTACAAGATTTTTGAGACATATAAGGAAGAAGCTACTAAACCTGAATGACTCAAAGTTGGAGATTTTGTACTAGAAGGCGGCAGCACTAGAAAACAAAATAATGTTAGAAGATCAACCACTTGAGAGTTATTGCTCTCATTTTTTATATGAATTATGCCACTGTTGACTTACTTAGATAAAAATGCCTATGTTTCAATTCACTCCCAAAAGTTGTTGTAATTCACTTTTTATACATAAAAATATTAAAAGCATATACCCATGCAATGTATGTAACATGCTAAGAACCCTGGAAAAGCACACAAAATCACAACAGCAGGATTTGATGTGAATTTCATGTCATATAGATGGCACAGAAATGAATACAAGACAGAGTTAAATACTAAAATTGTTTCTTTTCAGTTATTCTGTATGACTGACAGTTAATATCAAAGAAGTAAAGTCTAAAACGAACAGCAACAATAACAAACCAAGACGGAAAAAAGATCACCTTTGTACCTTTAAGACATTTTGGAACTGGGGGATCCCAAGTACTGTTACTCTCACAGACAATTTTGTCGCTGCCGTTGAGGTAATAACCCTTATCGCATTCAAACATAACTGTCGCTTTGTAGTAAAATTTTTTTCCAAATCCTGATATCTGTTTTCCATTTTCGACTACTGGAAATCGACATTTGACCACTGGAAAATTAGAGAAACCTCAGAATTAATGGATATCTGCTTTAACAGAAAAAGTAGTACAAAGTAGTAATTTCCATTGGGAACAGAGACAAGGAATGGAATGCAAGATGTTAAAAACATTTTTTAAAAGACTTTAAATATTAACTGATATATTCTCCTTGATATAGAATTCTAGGGTGTTTTATTTTTCTTTCAGCACTAACAGACATAACCATATTGTAACCACGTTTTCTTACGAAAACCTGGCTGGCTGTCATTCTTTCTTGTCCCTGCCCTCCTGAATGTAATATGGTTTTTTGTTGTTTTCCCCACTCACTGGTTGCTTTTTAAACTTTTGTTTGGTAGTTTTTACTAAACTACTGCAGGGGGGCGGTGGTGGTGGCAAATTTTAGTAATTTATTCATCCTGCTGAAGGTTCACTGAATCTCCTGGATCTGAGGTTGTTTTGGATCTAATTTGGATAATTTTTGGCCAATATTTTTTCAAATAATATTTTACACCATTCTCTCTCCGGTCTTTCTGAAAACTCCAATTACATGTATGTTTCACTGCTTGATACTCTCCCACAGGTCTGTAAGCCTCTCTCTTTCTTTTTTCAACATTTCTTCTTAAATAAGGTTCAATTTCTATTGACCTGTCTTCAGGTTCACTGATCTTTTGTTGTGTCCAATTGTACCTAACGATATTTTTAAAGGTTAGTTTATTGGATATAATTTACATACAGTAAAATTCACCCTTTCAAGTGTACAGCTGTATGAGTTTTGACAAATGCAAATAATCATGTAACTACCACCATAGTAAAGACACAGGAAAGTTCCATTACTCTCCAGAATTTCCTCATGCTCTTTTGTGAGTTACCCCTCTTCCCCCTCACTCCCACTTCCACAACCAGTCAACCATTGATCTACTTTTATCCCTATAGTGGGACTTTTTCAGAATGTCACATAAATGGAATCACAGCCTTCTTAGTATGGCTTCACTTAACATGATGCTTTCAAGATTCATTTGTGTTGTGGTTGCATGAATCAGGAGTTTATTCCTTTTAATTGCTGAGTATGAGTCCATCTTTTAGAGGTAGCACAGGTGGTTCATTCATTCACCAACTCAAGAACGTGTGGCAATTTGCAGTTTGGGGTGATTATGAATAAGGCTGCTGTGAACATCCTCATATAAGTTTCTGTGTGAAAATGTTTTCAGTTTATTTGGGTTGCTGTGTTGTATGATTTAACTTTACATGAAATTGCCAAAAAGGTCCCAAAGTGGTCATTTCACTTTGATTCTCGCCATCAGCATATTCGAGTTCCATCTGCTCCATATCCTTGTCAGTACCTGGTATTGTCAGTTTGGGGTGTGTGTGTTTAAATTTCAGCCATTCCAATAGGTATTTAGTGGCATCTCATTGTGAGTAGAGACAGTTTTTATTCCTTCTTTTCCAATATGTGTGCCTAATTGCTTTCTCTTGCCTTATTGTACTGGGTGGGATCTCCAGTACAATGCTGAATGGAGTGGTAAGAGTGGACATCTTCACTGCTTTCCTTCCAGAATTAGGTCTTTATTAATTAGACAGAAATGTAATTAAGGTTTTTTTAACCACTAAGTACAATGTTATTTTTACCATTACGTATAATTTTTTTGAACCATTAAGTGTAGTGTTTGCTGTGAGATTTTTGTAGATGTCTGTTATCAGGGTAAGACAGATAGTATCCTTCTGTTCCCAGTTTGCTGAGAAGTTTTATCATGAAAAAATAAGATGATGAATTCTGTGAAACACTTTGTTTTTCTGCATCTAATAAGATAATCACATGATTTTCTTTCTCCTTAATAGTCTCCTTATGTGGTAAATTACATTGATTAATTTTTGCATTTGAACTAATCTTGCATTCATAGGGTAAATCCTGCTTGGTCATGATTTACTTTTCTTTTTACGTATCACAGGACTTGGTTTGCTAATATTCTGTTGAAGACTTTTGGTCCTGTGTTCATCAAGGATATTATTTGTAATTTTCTTATAATGTTTTTGTTTTCTGGCTTTGGTATCATGACAATGCTATCATCATAAAATGGGCTGAGAAGTGTTCCCTTCTCTTGCACTTTCTTGATACGCTTGTGTAGAATTGCTATTATTCATTCCTTAGATGGTTGGTAGAATTCCCCAGCGAAGCCATCTGGGCCTGCAGTAGGTTATTAACTACAAATTTTATTTCTTTATAGGAGTATTCAGGTTATCCATATCTTCAAGTGAGTTTTGACATTTTGTATCTTTCAAGGAATCTGTCCATTTCAGTTGTCAAATTTGTAGGCATAAAGTTGTTTACAGTATTCCCTTATCATCCTTTAAATGTCTACAGGATATTTAGTGATACTCTCTTTCTCATTCTTTTGTCTGTTGGATAATTTTGTTATTCAAGTGAAGTTTACATCACCAATATTAAAGAATAGTCATATGCACAAAAGAATATAAAGCTTTTTGGCTAAGGGCTGGAGAAGTTAGAAAAAGCACGAGAAACACACGTGGGGTGGACATGAGGAAGGAAAGTGAAAGGTGTAGGAACCTCCACCTTACTTCCTGAGGCAGGACTCTCAAGACTCTCAAGATCAAGCGGCCATTAATTACATGGATTCAGATTTCTTTCATTCTAGACTTAAATTTAACCTTAGGTTTTTGCTCCAGCACCAATTTAACAGAGCAACATAGGCATTTCCAATCTAGCAGCACACGCTGTTTCCAAGCGCGTGTGACTGGCGCACCGCAGCTCCATCCATGCACACCCCAGGAGCGCGGCCCATGCCCAGAGCAGGTGCCTGTGCTGCTGAACCTGACAAGAAGCCTCCCAGAACACCACCTGTCACAAGGCGCCACCTGAAGGGATCTGAGGTCTCTAAAGATCAACTGGTGCCTGTGATTTCCAAAGACTTAACCTTAGCCTTCAATGACATTTACATATAAATTGACAAATAAAAGCCTCCATAATTTACACTTCAGTCTAGGAAGACATGGCACAGATCTTCCAATGACAAAAAAAAATGTAGCAGCTGTGTGTGTGTTCCCCATTTTGACCAAGCTCTCACCGTAACACAGAACATAAAGGAGAAGGGTTGCACACAAATTTAAAGTATTAAAAAAAAAAAATCATACGTTAACACTGTTGACTCAATAACAATACAGGGAAACTCACTGCAAAATAAAATCCCTTATTTAAACCAAAAGGAATGAAATGTACCAACTACAACTGTGTAGGCTCTAATGTAGCAGCACAGAATGTTTCCAGAAAAAACATACATTGAAAAAAATAAAAAATATTCAGAGATAAAACATAAAAAGATTAAAAAATATATATCTTAAGAGAATTTATTGCTCAAAACATACAAAACTTAATTCTAAGAAATTCACCTACCTAAATTTAAACAAGATTGCTGCAGTTGCAGCTTGCCATCCTCCAGGAGACATGAAAAGGGACGAGGGGCATAGGGCTGTGGGGATGTCAAGACTGCCCCAAGGTCAAAAAGCCTTTGAGGAGAACCCTAGCTCCCACTGAGACCAGCCTCCGGCCTACCCTCTGCAGAGGGGAAGACAGGGGACGGGTCTGGGGCTGCAGACCCTGCTGGAATTAGCAGAGGAGCCAACAAGGCTGGGGGGATACAGGCCGGCCAGACTCCCTTAGCTGGATCCCGTACTCCACGTCTGGCCAGCACTCTGGGGTGCCTGGCTCAGGTCTCCATCAGGATCTCCACCACATATTCCTACTTGCCCAGGTCAGAATGCAATTGCAGCTGGAGGTGGGAGGCGGGGCGGCTGCAGGGCCAAACCTTTGAATGCTTTGCAGGGCCACCTCCCACGGTGTGGATCAGCACCGTATGTCCAGGTCGTCGTAGGAACTGACCACGTCTGAGGCCAGCTCTTCCATGCAAACTGGGGTTTTTGGTCTTCAGTATTTCAAATATCTAGATACTTCTGAAAGTCTCCTCTATTTCCCCAGGGCTGTCCACCTCTCAGATGCTGCTTGTCAGGACTCCTGGCGCCAGTGCTGAGGTGACAGAGGAAAGGTCTGAAAACTGGCCCCTTCATACAGCAGTGTCCAAAGCGGGGGGCATGGCACACCCCCTCTGGCTCCCGCGTGGCGGGCACAGGCCACCGGCACAGGATCTCTGCAGAAACCAGGCAGTGGAGCAGCACCCACCCCACACTCTCGGGTGCCACTGTTCACCACATCCCATCCTGGGCCATCTCCTCTTGGATCTGCCAGGCGTGTTGGCATTGAGGACCCTGTGGCAGTAGTTGGGCTCCACCAGCAAGTGGTAAAGCTGGAGCTTCTAAAAGGACAAGTCCGGGAGTGACTGCCCCTGCCGGCTGCAGGAGGGCAGGGTCTTCAAGCTGGCGGGGGTGCCGTGCCTGGCTGCCACTTCTTTCACTCTCAGTATTGGTTAATTTGCGTCTTTTTTGTCAGTCTGGCTATAGGTTTACACACTTCATTGATCTCCAAGTAGCAACTGTTGGTTTCATTGAGTTCCTCTTTTTTTTTCTCTTCTCAATTTCATTGATTTTGGCTCTATGTTTATCATTTCCTTACATCTGTTAGTTTGGGATTTAACTTGCTCTTTTTTAGTTTCTTAAGGTGGAAAATTAGATCATTGATTTGAGACTTTTCTTTTTTTCTAACACAAGTATGTTATGCTATACATTCCCCTGTAAGCAATGCTTTAGCTGCATCCTACATATTTGGGTATTTTGAGATGTTGTGTTTTAATTAAATTCAAAACACTTTGTAATTTCCCTGCTGACTACTTCTTTTATGCATGGGTTATTTAGAAGTGTCCTGTATACTTTCCAGTTCTTTGGAGACTGGCTTTGTTATTGATTTCTACTTTCATTCTATTGTGATCGGATAATATATTTTGAATGATTTCAATTTTTTGAAGTTTGTTAAAAATTTGTCTTATTGTCTAGAATATGGTCTACTTTGGAGAATGTTTCAGGTGTACTTTGGGAGTATATACTTTTAAACCACTGTAATTATTCAGTGATTTCTTTCTTTAAATGGGCAAGTCCCCTACAGGGTCTTCATACTTTTGGTCACTCCAGAGTGCCTTAAACATTTGGTCTTTTAAATTTCTTTTTTTTAATCAGAGTTTATCATTTTTATTTGTGAGATGATTAGTCTGTTACAGTTTACCACTACCATAGCCAGAACTCTTAGATTTCTTATAATACAAGATGAAACTTTCTTTAAGCTAGTGTGTGTTGATTTATTTTTTTGGTTATTTCAAACAAAAACTTCTAACTCATGCAGATACACAGTAGTTCACATTGTATAAAATGAAATGCCAAGAATATGTAGGGGTGAGAAATAGGGAACTCTATCTAGAACTCTTTTTTGACTTGAATTGACCTGTACTAAAATAAATTAGAAACCAATTATACAGGAGGAGGAAGCACATACACCTGCTTTGTTTATTTGTAGATAAAACTATTTACAAAATGTTTCCAGAGAACTTACAAATGAAGAAGGAAATAAATTGAAAGGTTACCTTTACACTCTGGAGCAGCATGACTCCATGTTGAATTGTTACCACAATAAATCATGCTCTCTCCAATAAGTGAAAATGGATCTGGTCCAGGTGCAGGATCACAACTGTAAGTTACTGCATCAAGATACTCAAACACTTCTACTTCACTAAAGGTGTGTTTTCCATTTTTTATTTTTGGAGGTGGTGTACACAAAATCTCTTAAAAATGAAGAAAATGAGGAAAGGAAATGTAAAAGATTAAGACAGCCTTAGTAAAATTTCTATGTCTTCAATAAATTCGTCAACATAGGGTTTCTACCAGCTGGCTGTGAATTCAATATGGATTTAAAAGAAGGTTTCTATGAGCAAATATATTATCCCAAATTCAAACCATTAATGTAGTAACTAACTTTCAGAACAAATCTCATTTTCTCAAAGTGTAAATGCCCATCGACATGGTTTGGATCGGTGTCCTCACCAAATCTCACGGGAATTGGAGTCCACAGTGTTGGAGATGGGGCCTGGTGGGAGTCGTTTGAATCATGGGGGTAGATTTCTCATGAGTTGTTTAGCACCATCCCCTTGGTGCTGTTCTCATGATACTGAGTTCTTGGGAGATCTGGTTATTTAAAAGTGTGCAACATCTCCCGTCCTCCCCACCTTGCTCCTGCTCCTGCCACGTGAGACACCTTGTTCCCCCTTTGTCTTTCCCAATGATCATTAAGTTTCCCGACGTCTACCCAAACCCCCAGCAGATGCCAACATCATGCTTCCTGTAGAGCTTGTAGAAACATGAGCGAATTAAACTTCTTTTCTTTATACATTACAAAGTCTCAGGTATTTCTTTACAGCAATACAAAAATGGCCTAATACGCCTATATTTATTTGCAAGGCCATGCTAAGTTCTGTTCTAGTCATCACAAGAAATGCTCACAATTAATGAGAAAATATGCTTAACTCAGTGCTGGTGGAGAAATCCTTTGCAATTTATAAATATATTCATTATCTAAATTGGTGGTTCACAATGCCACCAAAATATTATTGTCTTTTTTCACTCTGCTCCTAATAAGAATACACTGATTTTTTTCCAAAGGCTTAGCATGACTTTGCATGATGTTGAAGAGATGTGCAAAAAAATGTGAGCAATGCCACTATTCTCACTAATTTTATTTTTATTTGGAAAATTTTTATTTTTCATAAAAAATGTTACATATGTTAATTTGTATTGCATCTATTCTTACAAATTAATCAGGCCAGGTGGGGTGGCTCACATTTGTAATCCCAGCACTTTGGGAGGCCCACGGAGGCAGACTGCTTGAGCACGGGAGTTCAAGACCAGCCTGGGCAACATGGCAAAACCCCGTCTCTTCAAAAATTACAAAAAGCCAGGCATAGTGGCACATGTCTGAAGTCTCAGCTACCGGAGAGGCTGAGGCTGCAGTGAGCTGAGATTGTGCCACTGCACCCCAGCCTGGGAAATAGCCTGAGACTCTGTCTTAGGAAAAACAAAACCAAAACCAAAACGAATCAATAATTATTTAAAAACCTCTCTGTTTGAATTACAATATGATAAATTCCAATAGATATAACCCACATAAAATAAAGTTCTTTGGGATCTTTGTTAATCTTGAAGTGTAAAGGGTTCCCTGAGGCAAAAATCTTTGAGGACTACTGGTCTAAATTAAAAAAAAAAGAATTTACTTACTTTCACATAATGGGGGCTTATCGCTCCAAATTGCTACTGTGTCTTTAAGTTCACAATATAGAATATCTTTACCAATTAAGTAATAACTAAATGAGAAAAGAAAGGGTTACCGCTTTACATAGCAATTAATAAGACACACATAATAATGAAGGAACTTTTTATATGGTTTCTTTTCTATACTGCAGTAGTTTGAGGAGGTGGTTTCTTAAACAACATACTATATAATGAAAGTGCTAAATAAATCTGCAATTTAATCAAATAGAGTTTCTCCATTTGAATACATATTGGCCAAGAGCAAAGATGTCTAAATAACTCTGCTGTGCCTTTCTGCCCAACCTCTTTGCTGCCTCCTGCAATCACATCACACATTCATTTCTGTGCCTTTTCTCACACCACTTTGCACAGTAAGGACAAGGACTGTGTAGAGAGAACAGGTCCTAGAGCTGGAATGCCTAGATTCAAGTCCCTGCTTCTCAACTTACCTAGTTGCTTGAGCTTGGGTAAATCACTTAAAGTTCCTTCACTCAGTTTCCTAATTGATTAAAAGGGGATAACAGTACATGGGGTTGTTTAGGGGATTAGGTAAGTTAGCATTTGGCACATAGTTAGTGCACATAAGTTTTAGCTCCTATTAATATTATTTAGAACAGAGTGTATTTCTAGGAATAGCTCATTGAGTATAGGAATGCTTTCATTAAGTATACCCCTATACTCAATGAAATCTTCCCTGATTTAAATTCATAGGAATCTCTCCTCCTTCTGGACTCTGAATCATCATGAATAATTCTACTTATTTGGTATTCCTCATTTAGGATTTTGCTTTTATAGCTCTCAGTATATATTGTCTCTCAATAAGGTTAGAACTTCTTTTAGGAAGGTCAGTGTCTTAAAGTTTTGGTATCCCTCAGTGTGCCGAGCAAGCAGTATGTGTCAACTGAATATTCCAATATTTCTACTTGACCAAATTTTAAAAACTGTCAGTTGCCTTACATAGTCACAGCTGATTTTTCCTACAACACTCACTTACTTTTTCTATATTATGGTGTATTACTGCTGTTGTTTGAATCTGGTTTGTCTCTACCAAAACTCATATTGAAATTTAATTGCCAGTGTAACAGCACTGAGAGGTGGTGGGGCCTTTAAGAAATGATTAGGTCATTAAGCAGGATAATGCCTTTCTAGAGGGTGTTCATTAATTCTTGAGGGAATGTGCTCTCATTCTTGTAGGCTTCGATTCGTTACTACAAGAGCACATTGTTATAAAGCGAGAGCCCCTCCCTTGTGCTTTGTCTTTTTTGCAGGTGCTACATTTCCCTTTCACTTTCCAGCATGTTATGATGCAGCATGAAAGCCCTTGCCAGACACTACTGCCATGCCCTTGAACTTCCCAGCCTCTGGAAACATAAGCCAAATAAATTTCTTTTCTTTATGAATGCCTAGCCTTAAGTGTTCTGTTTTAGCAAGAGAAAATGGACAGAAAATTACATTTACTCTCTAAATGCACATTTATCTCAAATGTCTAGTATCTCCAATATATAAGACTTCAAAATCTCTACAGAACAAAGGCTATTACTGAGCGCTCAGTACCGGTTTTTGAGATGCTTCACATTGTAGCAGTCTCAAAAATAAGGTTTTTCAACTGAGAGATTTTGATCAACATGATGGTAAAGGCTAACCAGGTCAGTTTTGGTCTGGTAACACTTAACAGAGTCATCTGGATACAAGCGTATCTGTAGTTGGCAATTCTATTTCTCATTTTTGTGAGCCCTACTTAAACTCTAAGAGTTGGCGGATTTAAATAGGGGACACTCAGTTGTGAAGGATAAATTCTCATGATTACTACATTCTTAATGCTTACAACAGACTTATTGTCAGAAATAACAAGGAGTTTTGCTTTCCTTCAGTATCAATTATTTTCTACTTACTTTAATATCTTGCCTATCTCCATAAAACATCCAAGAGTTGTTTGGCTAGAAGTATAACTTGCCACATAGAAAGCAAAATTAAGTTTACAGGAAAGCTTAAGAAGAGAAGCAAAACAAAAATAAAATTACTAACATTTCCCTTATTTCCTCTAAGGAGCAACTTACCCCTCATTACAAATAAAGTGTAACTCAGAACCAAACTCGTAAGACCCATTTGCAAGGACTGCTTCACCATTTAAAGGATCCTGTATATGTGGACACATTTCTCCTAAAAGAAAATAATTTTGACAGTTTTCAATCCAGTTATAAAACAGATCTGAATCAGAATCAAAATTCTGCAGTGCTCTTTTGAATGCATGGGAATATTATTTTATTTACAAAAAGATTTCTTGGAGATTTTGATTTCTCAAAGCCCGCAATAATGCATTGCTATCTTAAACCTCATTTCACAAGAAGAAAATCATTATCACCATAGTGGAATATGTACCCCAAAATGTGCAAATCTCTAGAGCAAGCAGAAAAAAAAAAAAAAGGAAGGAAGGAAGAAAGGAAGGAAGGAAGGAATCTCTAGAGCAAGCAGAAAAAAAAAAAGGGGGCTCGTTTACTTACTATAACAGCCCTCATCTGAGACAGGTAGCCATGTATGATTCCGATCACAAATACTATGGGTGGCAAGAGGAGGTATATAGAAGTATCCTTTTTTACACTTATAATCTACTCGTTCCCCAACCTCATAGTAGGGTTTTGGTTTACCAATGAGCTCCATAGCTTCAAATGTTGGTGGCGCCTCACAGGCATCTAGGGATAAGAGAATAGGAACATGAAGATGAAGTACTGATAGCACTTTAATGAGCCATGACTGTGGTCTGGCAGCAAGTAGTACAGAAAAAACAGAAAGGCCCTTGGCAAGATTTTAAATGATTGTTCCATGCTTTTACCTGAGTGCTGGTAGTAGTGGAGGAAATGGGACTTGCATGTTTTAAGTAACAATCCTATTAGCTTTTGGTTTCTTTGGGAATAAGCATTCACCAATAAACTGAAGAGACAGCATTAATGTCTTTGGTCTTAAAAAATATACGGACGCATCTTTCCCCACATTTTTCTAAATGCATTTCAAAAGTAACTTCTCCTCTAAGAAGTCTTCTACAGTATAGAGCACTCTGCTCAGATTGTTCTTCCATAGTTTAAAACACTAACTTATAATAGCTTGTCGCTTCAGGCTATCTTCTCTTAAAAGGCATGTTCCTGGGGTTCAAGGAACATGTTCTTCTTTTTCTACTATACTCCACCCACCTCGTGGGTGCTCAAGAAATGCTGACACTGACAAACTCTATCTGCCAATAAGTATTCAATAAATTGTCTGCTACTGTGCCTGGGGAGATCAAACAACTCTAGTTTGGATTCATGTTGTGCTAAGTCAAACAAAAGGCTCAAGCTGCCCTAAAAGGACAGATAATAACGTGAAAGTCTGAGTTTATGATGATGAGTGTTTATTCCTGATAAGCCTGTTGCTTTTCAGAATTACTTGCCCTGTGATTTAATCCTCTTCCTTATTTCTTGCCTCTTTTGCCCTACTCTGCCACACTGAGTAGCTTGGCAGTCCAGTAGTGTCACATCCTGGTGCTGTTGCTCACCTTGCTCCCTCTGCTCTGAATACCCTTCCTCCCTGGCCAGTAGCTACAACTCCTGCTCAACTCTTATCTTCCTTAATCCACCCATCATCTCCTCCAGGAAGCATTTTCTGCCTCCCCCTGGGAAGCAGTGATCAGTCAACTTCCCCTGGAATCTCCTCCTGCATGGATCTCTCAGGTAATTATCACATGCTTTTGTGTTTAATAGTTAACATGGCCAACTACATTCATCCATGCAGCCACAACACGCAGCACAATATGTCACTCATAGTAGCTATCCACAAAAAAATTGGTACTCAAAGTCCACTGCTGTCAAACACAAAACAATGTGAATAATATATTGTAACCAATTTCATATTGAAAACAATCATTCTACAGCACAGTGGAGAAAGAAGATTAGGCCATTTCTCGTGCTGCCTATCTCCCAGTCTTCTGGTATCCTGGCAGGTGACCGGATATGGACTGCTCTCTTTGCATGGTAGTATGCCGAGTAAGCAACTGAGAAGCTACTGTGTACGCACTTACTGATCTTGGCTTCTTTCATCGGAAATAAGGAAAACACCTAAAATAGGCAGAAGAGACCACATACAACAGGAGATTGGGGATTTTGTCCAAAAAAGCAGTTCCTCTACTGGAGGAATGAATGAGAGTGGCCTGAACTTTGATACATTGTTTCCTTCAGCTATCTGGAACCATTTGGCAATTACCTTTGAGAGGGCAGGTCTCCCATGCACAGCACTGTCTGCTTACAAAACCTTTTCCTTGTGAGACTGAGTTGCTCCAAAAATTGAATGTTTATTTTAATCCATGTATTCTCTCTGCCTAACATCGTGAGTTCTCATTTTCACTTTCTCTAGGTTTCATACCTGTCTTGATTTATGCTTATGAACCTCAAACTTAACCTTGTTTTTCCTTCTCTTCATTCTTAGTTTTATCTTCCATGTTGCACCCTATTTATTTTATTTTTGTATGTTCCTCTATTTCAAATCGCATTCATCATCTTCAACTTACTGTTTTGTTTTGTGTGTGTGTGTTGTTTGTGTTTTGTTTTGTTTGGTTTGAGACATGGTCTCTCACTCTGTCACCAAAGCTGGAGTACAATCAGGGCTCACTACAGCCTTGACCGCGGGCGCTCCAGTGATCCTCGCCCCTCAACGTCACAAGTAGCTGGGACCACAGGCATGCAACATCACACCTGGCTAATTTTTTTTTTTTTAATTTTTTGTATAGGTGGGCAAATTTTTTGTATAGGTGGGCTCTCCTTATGTTGCTCAGGCTGCACTTCTAGCACTAAGCCTATTCTAAGCATTAATCGTAAAAGACAAAAAGAAAAAGTCCTCTCATTTTCTTATCACCACTGCTCCCTACTCCCATCACCCTCCTTCAAAATGAACATTTTAATGATCAGTGAGCTGCAAGACTGAAGTACCGGAAGCTCTGCAAAGTTAACACAAACAGGGGAGACAGATCCTTTCTGGCCCTCAGCTGCCCCTGCCCTAGCTTTTTAGGTACCACAGAAAGACCATCCTGAGCAGAGCTCTTTAAACAACCCTCCTCTTGGAGGCAGGAGGAGCTTTTTCCTAGGCTCTAATCGCCAGCCGAATAGTATATTTAATTTTCTGGTATTTAACAGATATGGAGGCAAACAAATGGGGCTTTTGGAACCACAAGTATGACAACACAGGCAGGATCCCTGCATTCTGACAGGGAGAGACAAAGAACAGAAAAGGTCATTTTAAAAGGGTGATTACAAGTGAAGAGGGACTTGAACCGGGTTGTATGTTCAACCTGAGATGGGGGAGGTTGTGGGGGCGGGGGCGGGGGGGCGCGTTCAGAGAAGGTCTCCTAGGGCATAACCTTCCAGCTAACTTTGCAGAAGAGCAGGCCTGTTTCTGCAGCAGGTCAGGAGGAAAGTGTTCCCAGGCTGAGGGAACAGCAAGCACAGATGCCCCAAAGTCTGTTTGATGAGCAGAAAAGCCTTCCCTCCCTCGAGACATCTGTTAAATGCTGTCAGATATATATCTGAAAATTATACTCCTTTCCTCCAGAGAACTTTCCTTGGTTCATAATTTGTTTGTTACTATTAAGTTTTGGCTAATGTCTGCCACTCCCAATACATTGTAGCAAATAATTTATTGGTTACCTACTGTGTTCCCGGCACTGAGCACTAAGCATCGAGCAAAACAAAGTCTCTGCTTATCTTCCTGCATGAACGTGTGTGTAAACCAATAGTGAAAAAAGGATCCAGAAAATAGGAATGGTTTGTTATTGCCTACCAGTGTAATAGCAATAGACATACAAAACCCATATTCGTTGAGCAAATGCTCCTAAGGAAAAAAATGCAACACAGAAACTATACGTTATTAGATCCTAAATATAATTTGGACATAGATACACATGAAGCGCACATAAAGTCAGAAAGAAATATACCAAAATATTAAAAATAGTTGTCTTTTGATTCTGTTCGTGTCGTACAATAAGCATGTATTTCTTAGCGGTTTTTTTTTGTTTTGTTTTGTTTTGACAGGGTCTCACTCTGTCATCCAGGTTAGAGTGCAGTGGCATGATCACAGCTCACTGCAGCCTTCACCTCCTGGGCTCAAGCGAATCTCCTACCTCAGCCCCCAGAGTAGCTGGGACCACGGGCACACACCACCATGCCCCGCTAATTTTTGTATTTTTTGTACAGATGGGGTTTTGCCATGTTACCCAGGTTGATCTCCAACTCCTGGGCACAAGCAATCACCCCGCCTGGGCTTCCCAAACTGCTGGAATCACAGGCGTCAGTCACTGCGCCTGGCCTAGCATGCATTTTTAAAATTACTGATTCCATTCAATGAAATACAATACAAATTTAGTGGGATAGGCCTTAAGCTTTAGTTTATGAGCTGTAGGGGAAAATAAGATTAACATTATTTGCCTTCCTTTGTTAGGATACTAATTTCTCACTAGGCTTGGTTACCAGTGTTTTTTAGGTTGCTTCACATCTCTCAAATATGACTCTAATGAAAAGAAGGAAAACAATGGCAAAAATCCATTAGATAATGGAATCAGATACTGTCTCTATTGGTTGGGAACAGGAAGATGACTCGATGGTCCACCCACCCCCAAAAAAGCAGCCATTTAAAAACTAATAGGAGCTCAGGCAACACGAAAGTCTGTTCACAGCAGGCACAAAAATCATGGCGCGCCCTTACCACCTCTCTAACACCAGGCACTGAGAGCCTGCTCTCACCCAATATGCCCTCCCCAGCCCCAGCGTCCGCGTTCACTCCATTCAAAGCAAACAGTGAGCTAGCTGTCTTGCCCACAGTGAACTCCGCACACAGGCCACTTGCGCACAACAAGCTCCCAGCAACACCTGGCCAGGCCCCTCTCGCCCAGCTCAGTCCAGCACATGGGGCACACCAGACGCACTGCAACCCTTACCGCGGGTACTGTCCAAGCCCTAATGAACACTCCACTCACCAAGGCACCAAGGGAACATAGGGCAAACTCTCACCATGGGCACAGCACGGGCCCTAGCAACATTCCTACGCACCTGTGCACTCCAGAGCAAGCCCTCACCTGGGGCGCCCAGTCCGCACTCCCCTTGTCGACAGGGCTCAATCCCGAAAACACTGTTCACGCTTTTGAAGGGGACACAGCCAGATCCTGCGTAAATGCCGGCCGCGCACACCACGCCCCGAAACAAGCTTCACCTCGGGCTCTGCGTGGTCCCCGCATTCCCCGCCACATACCCCCGGAATCTGAGCACTACACCCCTCGGAGAACCCTGGCCTCGCTCTCTATCCCAGGCAGGCACAATGTGCAGTGAGCCCCGCCCCGCGCCTCCTGCCCGACTGACTGCGCAGAGCTCTAGCCTCGCCGCGAACGCGCGAACTCGTCCCGGGGTCCTACCGGAGAAGGAGGATAGCTGCAACACGAGGGTAGCCAAAAGCAACCCAGGAAACCGACCGGAAGAAAACGGACGCTCGCGGCGGCCGGGAGGCGCCATGGCGCGATGCGGAAGACGCCGCTATTTTTCCGGAGGGAGAGCAGAGAAACCGAGAGCCAGCCGAGCAGGGAAGCCCCTTCTGAGGCCGGCTATGGTACGCAACAATCACCAACTCACAAAGTATCTAGGGCCGCAGGACAGGTGGGCGTGGCCTGAACCGCGCCGGGGGCGGAAGTCAGTCGACTCACGAGGGCGGCTGGGACCAATCGGCGGGCTGTGGGGTGGGGCCTCGGCGCTCAGAGGCAGCCGTTGGCCTTCGAGGAGACAGGGCGTGGCCCTGGCGGGGCCTACCTGCCCTGGCTTCCCGGACCCGCCTCTTTTCTTGGGAAACCTTTGGCCGACCATCCCGGAAGTCTGAGGCGTAGTGCGGGAAAGGGCTGCCTCTTGGAAAACTAAGCTGCTTTGGTCATCGTTTCCGGGAACTCGAGAATCAAGAATAAAGCACTTCGACGTAAAAACAGAGATCCAGAGTCCAGGCAGGGGGTCACCGTGGGCCAGCACCGCTCAGGGTTAGTTTTATCCTGGGGCCCTGCAGGCTGTCTGGACTGCCTGGGCCCTTATTTGGTATTTTGCATTAGTCAGGCATTATTAGGAACAATATTTGAGTTTTTCTTGCTTGAATGCCTGCTACTGTATCGTCTCGGGGCCGTCTTGTTTTCACAATCTCAAAGGTTTGACTTCTGCACTCCCAGCCCCTGAGATAACTTGCTCTTTGCTTCCCTCCCTGGAGAGGACCCCTCAGAATCTAAATTATTAAGCAACACCAGGCCGTTAGCATATTGAGACTCTATGGGGCCCTTGCCCTTGAGCAACTGAATGTTTTATTGAAGACGAAATACACATGCATGAACAATGTAAGACCAAGGGTGTCCTACGTGCCAGTTGGAAGCAATGAATGCAGGAGGATTGGGGTGGGTAGAAATTGTTAGGTGAAGAGTGGATAAGGGGGAGAAGTTTTCTGGTGAAACAATCTTAGGAAGAATATCGGAAAATTAAGAATGAGCAGGATTGATTTGTAGGGTTCTGAGTAGTAAACCGGTATGACTGGTAACAGGAAAAAAAGGGACATGACTGGCATTACAAGAGCAAACAAAGAGTTGGCATTTCTTCCTCTCAGACTGGCAAAGAATTAAAACCTCAGCCAGTGTGAGTGAACGTGTTGCAGGGAGACCAGCACTCTGTTTGTAATACAATTTTTCAGAATGTTAAAAGTCTTAAAGTGGATATGAGTTCTGTTAGGCTATCAGTTCCCAGAGAAATCATCAGAGCTGTGATCAAAGATTTATAAATTTTAAAAAATGTAAACCCTAAGTGTCTAGCAAAAGTAATAAGGAATTTCTGGTAGTTAGCTTTGTGTGATGGAATTCTATGCAGCAAATATTGCAAAAGAATACCAAATATGAGAAACTGATATAATTGTAAGTGGAAAAAGCAGAGTTCAAATTGGCATATGCCTTTTGGCATTACTTTTATTAAAAGTACCATACTAATATATATAAAAAACTGGGAATACAACAAAAATAATGGTTGATAAGATTATAGATATTTCACTTTCCTTATGCTTTTCAGTTTTCTGTTTTCTATGTTGACCTTATATTACATTTAGAATAAAGTAAAGAAAACATATTTTAAAAATCAAACCTATGTATCAAGGGCTGTTTTGTTCATAGAATTATGGGAGTAGAACTTGTATTACACAGGGTTAACCTATGAAGAGGAAGATGAGGAACTGGATGCTCAGTGTGTAAACCTCAAATGGGTCTTATAGAATTATAGAACTGAAGTGTATTTAACAGTTTTATAACTGAGATGTACTGAAGACTTTCTGGGTTCTCCAAACCATGGAATTCCTCTTCCTGTCAGACCAACAAAAATTTTAAAATTCTTGGCAGAGATTATAAGACATTAAGTGTGGAGGTGGTATATCAAATAAACATCTTAGTATCTTGGATTATAAAATTCAGATGCTCCATGACAGCAATTAAAGCAGGTACAATTAAAGAGATAGTAAATAGGAAACTCAATGAGGGGAAATTATTATTTCTGTTAATGTATGGTGTGAAAGAGTTATATGACAGACATGTTCTGTGGCTCAATGCCAGCACTCATTTGCGAAAGTGGATAGTCTATTTATTGTCCTCTGCAACAATAAATATTAAAAATTCTCCATCTATTTTCAGGCTTGGAAGAAAAATGTCTTTTTTCTCATGAGGAATTTTATTATAAACTATAGAATAAAAAATATGGCTAGTGTTTGATTTCCTAGTTTCAAGTGTCAGATAAGATTCAAAGATTGATATTTTATTGAAACTTTCTTTCAATCAGTAAAATTTCTATGCCTGGGGTTAATCAAGCCATTCTTAACATACTCGAAGACTTTCACATTAAATATTTAAAACTTATTTTTATTTGATTCAACTGAGGCTTCATTTGAATGGCTCTGAGCCTTGTTCTCTACTTTTTGGATAAGTTTCATGAGTCAGGGATAGCATTTTCTCGTTATATCTACAGTGCCAAAATCTATAATAGGTATACAATGAATAACTGGTAAATGTTGGATGAAATGAATGGTTCTTGTGGTCAAGGGCATTTAACATGTCTCTGTCAGTTCTCCCCCAGCATGAGTTTACCAAATGCCCAGAAAGTTCTGAGAGATTTTGATTTAAATAATTTTAGACCCTAGAAAACAAATCGAGATCTGTCTGTAAAAGGGATGAGCTACAAATGTCTGCACAGCTAACTTTCCTAAATCAGATGTTGCAAGCTTACTTGTAAAGTGGAGCTGTGGTCTATCCCTTAGCCTTGAGATCATTTTAGTGACCAGTTCAAAGGGAGGCTGTCGACAATGAACTTCCTGAGGCCTTAACAGGGGTAGAGCTTGAAGCCAAAGCTTTGAATGAAGTGGATTTATGAGATTAAACACTAATGTTTCCTCCAACTCCTCCTATAGATTTTGTCAAACTGCCAAAGAGAAGAAAAGGAGAGAATGGAGGATATGTGTGTTTGTGGACCACATTTGGAACTATGGGATCTCCTTTAAGGGGCTTATGAAGGGCAGTGTGGGTGGTGGCTGGTGTGCAGGGATGTCATTAAACTGTGGCCAACTCTTTTAAAATTTGATGTTAGATGTTTCTTTGCCTCGTAAATTAGTATACTGTATTTACATTATGCTTTTCAGGAGCAGGTGTAGTAGTATGAATGGGCCTCTATTTGCATCTACTAAGCACCTGCCAGCCAACTGACCTTTATGGTTAGCTGTGTCTGATCCTCTTTCCTGTTACTATCAAGAGCATTTTTGTGGCATTACATATGAACACAGGGATTATGAAAACAATCAGGTATAGAAAGAGGTGCATTTCTCAGAAGGAATGGATAGTATTTTGTTTCCTCTTGGCTTTTGAAGGCTTTAAAAACATAAGTATATTAGAAATTATATTCCATAAGTCGATTTGCAAAATAAAAATAAAGTATTTTACTCCTTTCTCATTGTAATGGTAGAAAGAAAATTTCATTTAAGCCTCATAAACTTTATATACTTGGTGTGCCAAAAAAGCAAACAAAACAAAGAATGTTAGTACTAGGAATAGCTTCGGAGAGCAATTGGTGTCCAGCCCCTGCTGATAGGGCTCCGATGTGCGGAGGAACACCAGGTTCTTTTGTCTCGCATTGAATTGGAAAAAACAAGATGGACACATGTGGAGTGGTTTTAAGGAGTGGAGAGTTTAATAGGCAAGAAAGAAAGAAGAAAGAAGGAAGAAGCTCCTCTGTATGGAGACAGAGAGAGCGGGGCTCCAAAGCCGAGAGTGGAGACCTCAAGTGGGGCAGAAGCCAGCCAGATATATGTAGAAGCTGGAGGAGGTGGTGCCTGACTTGCACAGGGCTCAGCATATTGGTTTCACTAGGCATGTCATTCACATAGCCTGCGAAAAAGCTGGCCTTCTCACCCTAGTCTTTTAATTTGCAAATGCAGGGCACCATGATGTTCTACACGCGTGGGGATATGTGGGGCCATGTTGCCAGGCACATGTTGGGGCAAGGGCAAGAGGACAACCATGGGAATCATCATGTTGGGTGGGCCCAGTTTCTAATGGCCCGTACTTGCATATCTAAGGTTGCCTGCCTGGCTCTAAGGGCCTGGGCTTTTCTTTTTGACAAGAAACGTTTCTGGAGCTGCTTTAAAACAAATGAAAACTTTCCAAGGACCCCTTTTCCTCTCTATATGTCTAAAATAATTTCTTAATAACTCCTATCACATTCTCCCCCAACCCCCCGAGGAGACAACCTAATTGCTGTTAGGGGGTTATGGGTGATGACTTTTTCTGGCTACTTCCTGCTGAAAATGGACGTCAAATGGGGAACACCAGCTAGGGCTCTTCCTGGGGTCTATCTAAGGGTTCTTGGAAATAGGGTGTGTCCATGCGTGATCCAGTTTGCAGCACCCATTTGGAGTTTGGTTGCTTCTAGAGAAGAAACAATTTGAGTTACAGTATTGAGTATACAGGGTTTAAGTATTAATACAAGACATATAACCAAGAGAGGGCTTAATAAAGGGTTTAACCAATTCCATAAAGAAGACTGGAATCCATTAAAGAGGGATTGTAACTACCCGGGACTAAAGCCTGCATTTTTCCTGAGCTTGTTGATGATTTAGATTTGATCTTTTTTTTTTTTTTTTTTT
>NW_012101576.1:5293512-5305305 GCF_000951045.1 Mandrillus leucophaeus
TGTCGCCCAGGCTGGAGTGCAGTGGTGAAATCTTGGCTCACTGCAAGCTCCGCCTCCTGGGTTCACGCCATTCTCCTGCCTCAGCCTCCCAATTAGCTGGGACTACAGGCGCCCGTCACCACGCCCAGCTAATTTTTTGTATTTTTTAGTAGAGACAGGGTTTCACTGTGTTAGCCAGGATGGTCGCGATCTCCTGACCTCCTGATCCGCCCTCCTCGGCCTCCCAGAGTGCTGGGATTACAGGCATGAGCCACTGCGCCCGGCTAGATTTGATCTTCAAGTACCTGTAGATTTTCCTGTACCTTAGTAGAGGTGTTAATCCAGAAGCAGCATGTTTCATTTGAAAGTGCATCACTAATTCCAATAAAAAGCCCTAGCAGACTCAGTAAAACTTTGATGCTTCCTTTTTGTTAGTAACTATTATCCCTCCTGTAAGGATAATAATTAAGCAAAATATACAGCAATGGAAACTTTCTGTCCAATATTTCAGTTAGAAGATGCTACCATGTATAACTCCATCACATACAGTAGAGTGAGTATAGCAGTTCCCACAAGTGTGGTGTGGTAGATAATTTCCATCTAAAATTTTACTTTCTAAGATATACAATTTCCCTTTGGGGTTTGTGAAGTTCCTTGGTTTTATTTTCCCAAACAAAGAAACCTCCAGTTTATGGGCACCCTACTTACTTTCATTACCTGGCAGAATTTGCAGGATAATTGCCCAGAATTAGCATATTGATCCAGATTTTTACATTACCCATCCTTTTTTGTTTCTTCCAAGTTGCAGGAGATCACTTGATTTTCAGGAATAAGCAGGGTTAGTTTTAAATGTAGGCAAAAAGCTTAAAAACAATTAATGAAACTAGGATTTAATGACAAATGTGTGATAAGCTTTGGAGCATAATTTCTCTCTCCAGTCCTCGTTTTTGGTAAAAAACAAATTATGATAGGACCGTGTGTGTTGTTTGTAGAATAAACTTTAATCTTATACTTGGCCTGATTACTTGCATAAAATGCAGCAAGAATGGTTATTTTTACATAGGCCTTTTGGATTGGTTTTGATGAAACTCTGTTCCATAAGGAATTCCAGATAAGACCTTCAGAGCCCACCATGGGTTTGTATCCGCAAATACCTGTGAGTTGGGTGATCCTCGCCTCTTGAGATCCCAAGATAAACTTGGAACTCCTAGACCTGTTAGAAAGTGACATTCTTTACTGACCGCAGGTTAGGAACTCTGTGCGGGGACTGTGTAGACAAGGTATGAGGCCAGTTCTCCCCAAGGGCTTTTTATTGGCTCTGCATGTCAAGCTTGATTCCTTAAAGGGAAACACATCCTTTCAGTCAAAGCCTTGGTAAAATAACCAGTTTTTCCAATTGTGTCCTGTTGACAAAAAAAAATGGATTCTTACTGCACTGATGCAAACAGCTATATTGCCATAAGTTAAGAGTACTTACAACTAGTCTCCAAATTCCAGAGGAAGCAGGCAGAGAAAAATAAACATGCTCCAAATTTTGTTCACAGTAGTAAACCTTACTCAATTATCAAAGGCCAGAAATAGCTTAAAATAAGTTTCCTTGACTCTGAAAAAACAAAACAAGGACCAGCAATATTCCAAGCAAAAGTTAAAAAGTCTGCTTTAACTTTCTGAGTGCAGTCTCTTTAGTTAACTCTTGTTTTGTTTAATATCTGCGAACATGTCAGTTCTTTATGAGTCCTGTACGTCCTTTCTCTATTCCAGTGTTACAGTGTTCAATGCTGTTAAAAACCTGCATTTGAGAACACTTGTTAAAGTCCTTAATATAGCTGGGTTATAAACCGTGTTTTGAGAAGGAACAAAGCAAGACGAACAATTACCTGTGAATGGCAACATTTCCCAGATAGTTACAGTTAAAAACATGACTGAAAAAGAAGTTTATTTATCTCTGTGGCTTCCAATAATTTTACCCTTAATTATGACTGATAGCATATACTTAAACATTAGAATTTTGGAAATCCCATCTAATTTTGGAACATATATTATTCATCAAAATATGGCTTAAAAGAAGATTGGACATCATTTTGGCAATCTCATGTGACTAAACATGTCAAATAATCCTGTTTACCTCTTTTCTGAATGTTTCAGGGGCCCTCTGAACCATCCAAAAAGCCATCCCTCAGGAAGGAAAATTTTGAAACTTGAAGTTTGATTTTGAGATGACTGTTAAAATGTTAGAGGTTTAGAACACTTGATGTTATGAAATAGAATTCCAGATTGCCATAAATTATTTTGCCAAAATGATGACTCAAAAGGCAAAAACGTTTCGTTAGCCTTTACTATGACATGAAAATCCTGTTCAAAGACAAATTTTAGCCTTGCATTAGTTTGTTAATATAAACCCCAATTTGTTTAAATGAAACCTTATAGATTATTCCATCTAACCCAATTTGACCATGAGGTGAAAGCTTAACAAACTTTTTATAACCCTTTTACTAAAGGGCAGTTTAGTGTTTTAAGACTTCCTTGCTATACTTTTATTTCAATGTTCAATTTATGAAAAGACCATATAGATGCTATGGGAGAAGACAGTGTAGTGCTTCTATCATGTATTTCATTGCAAGGCAACCCAAAACCAATCGGCTTATTTTGTAATTAGCCCATCCCTCATGGGAGTCTCATCTCTTAGTTGGGGGTGGGATGGGGTGGGGATGTTTCCATATCTTTCAGGAGGCCAAGAGCATGCTTCTCTGATTTATAACTGCTATTAGCCATCCCTTAAAGTATATTTCCTACCTGGTTACTACACACCAAAGCTCTCTCAAAATGCGAAGTAATTTTTGCTACCCCAAAACTCAAAACCGTCAGATAACACAATGCAAAATAGAACACAGCCTTTGATTTTGAGAGGGATCTATCTCCTTTTAATTCCTGGGGTTTCATGAGGAAAACAGTTTTGTTTTTTGTTTTTTGTTTTTTCCCCAAAGTGGCGTCTTCGGTTTTTCCCAAGGAATCCCATGCTACCAGAAGTTTTCCCAAGGAGTCCCATGCTACCAGAAGTTATCTTAGGGCCTCTCATGCATGCATTAAGAGTGGTAAGACAAAAAATTGAGAAAAATGATTCAGCTGACAGAAGAGTCTTTTTCCAGAAAAACTTTTAAATATACCTATAACTTGAATATCGACTTTTAATTAAGCTGAGCACTCTTTAAGAAAATTCTTTTAAACTCCTTGTTACTTGACTTTAGCCACACCAAGCAGTTAAGAGTTTTACTCTTAAACCTTACAAAAAGTAACCTCACAGGTGAAACCAACAAGCCTTAAGTAGGTTATGATTTAACTACAAGTGTACAAGGTACTTTGTAAGGGGAGATAGGCAGCTCTCGAAACTGTCATTGCCAAATTGTGACTGAGACAGCGAAACAGATCCAACCCAAACAACTCCATTTTTTTTCCAGCCCCCAAGCTGCCTTTGCCCATCCCTGGGCATAAACTGAACCAACTTTGTGAGGAGCCTAGTTTACAGTGTATAGTTTAAAACAAAGATGATAACAGCACTTTCTTAAGATATACTCCCCTCTTGCCAGGGGACCAGACCAAGAAACTAGCCATAAGATTAGAAACCATGACTTAGGGGTAATGCAGCTGGAGGCTACAAGATTTTGACCCTCTCAAGATGAGTGCTTAAGATATTTTGTAAACCCTGCTCATGATGGATTAGCTGGCACCACCCACATTGACAAACTGGCTTATCTGACTTTGTGGCTGTCACCCAGGAACTGACTCAGCACAAGAAGACAGCCACCATTGTAAAATGGCAGAAACTAAAACAAAGTATTGCCATGTGGTTACAGGTTATGTTCCCAAGGACATGAAACAAGATGGAGTCCTGTAGCCAAGTTTGTTACTGACCGTTTTGTTGGGCTGCCTTGAACAGCAGGCTTATGGGGGTACTGGGCCTGCATCCTAACCTAAGATACCCTTTCTTTGACAGAACCATACAGAAAGACATGCAGAGCACATCAGATTTTCTGCAGCTTAAGACCAACCTCACAAATCCTTTTTCATTAATTATCATTTTACAGATAATATAAATTATGACCCTTATTATCCCATTTACTGGTTTGCACAGGGACAGAGAAGTCAAAAGCCTGTCTAGTAAGAAATTTTTACCCTTTTGCCAGCATATCAGGCTTCTGGGTTCCCTTCCCCCTTGGCTCAACTCTAAGCCAAGCATTTTAAGGTTTGGAAAATTAACGTTTCCCAGGTTGGAAGAACATTATGAAAGAGATAGAATCCATTTTAAACTGCAAAAACAGGAAAAACACCTTAGAAAGGAGTTCCAGTTAGGGTTGTCAAGAGGTATTGGCTCTTCCTATTGGGAATGGTGTTTCCCCTATTTCTTTGCCTTCCCTATTTTCTCTTTTCCCTTTTGGCCTACTATAGGAGACATATTGCTCATCTCCAAAATTCTCTTCTGCTTGCAGAGCTGCCTGTTTTAGCTGTAGTTAGGGTTTGGCTTAGAAACAGCATAACATTCCTCCATGAGAAGTCAAATACCTGAGTTAAATTTTGGAAAGCTTCTATATACCCATCAGGGTTGTCCGAAAATAGTCCTAAGACTCCTTTTACTTGTCTGAGGCCTTGCAATGAGAAGGGAACTTGAAGGGCCCCCAAATAAGGGGGATCCTCAGATGGTTCCCCTGTAACTTACTTCTTTAATTTTGGGGAAGTAAAAAGGCCATGCCCTTGTGCAAAAGAAAATAGGCCATTTTTCTTCAAAGTTTCAGGGTCGAAGGAGTCCCAGTGCTTTAAAATACACTCCAGGGGAGTGCATGTTAAAAGATGATTTGTTATCCATCTAGAAAGAGAAGTGAGAATAAAAGCGTCCTTTTAGTCTCCTTCCTTTTGGTATGTGATCCAGGATAGAGATAAAAACAGTAGAGGGCGTCCCCCCAACTATATTCCCTCCAGGGTTCCTGGATTCCCAGCACTTGTTTAAATGTGCCACCCATGACTGCAGGCGTTACCCTCCAAGCTATGGCACCAGAGGAACTAAACTTTTGGGCCTTAGTCACGCCGTCCCCAAGCAGTCTTAGTCCTCTGCCTTTTATTTCCCTTTGACCTCCTAGACTTGTGTGGCCTGTGTTCCTTCCTAAATGGATTTCAAGAAAAATCACGTAATTGGGCAAGGTCCCTGTAAGGGAGGGGGCATGCTAGATTGAACTCTATATCCTGCTATTATAGTCCGTGCTAAAGCATTTACCCACAGAAAAATGGTTCCGGTTAACTTCTGGACTTAAAATTCCCTCACTAATTAAGTACTGTCTTAATAGGAGACAGAATACACGCCTTAAAGGAACATAGGAACTGAATGTTCATTTTTCTGCCAGTGGGACAATATGGAGACTAAAATGTGATTGCAGAAGACATCTTGCTCCTAACTGTTAAAAGCAGAGCTTTCCCGTCCACAGAAGTAGCAGTAGAAAAGTGCAAAATGGAAAAGTAGCAAAGCTGCAATGTACTGCAGAGAACCAGCAATGTGTCTCATGAGGAGGATTTTTATTTCCACTAGGTGGCTTAGAAATACCATGTGCTCGCCAGAGAAACGGTAGAGAGTAAGAGACGTTTATTAAGTTACTGCCTGCCATGATTCGTGATCTTTTCTAACAGACCATGAACTGTTTTTGCCATGAACTGTAAAGATTCCTGCACATTAGACACACAGAGAGAGGGTAAGAGACCGCTGAAAAGAGAAAGTTTGGTGACAGGGTAGCTGGAAGACAGCCTTGAGATTAAAGGACAGATTTAAAGGTGAGATCCACTCCATACTCACCAGTCTGATGAATGAATTTCCTTTCCTGGCCCATGCACCAAAATGATACGGCTCTGAGGAGTGGAGGAACACCAACCAGGTTCTTCATCTCATATTGAATTGGGAAAAACGACACGGACACACATGGAGTGGTTTTAAGGAGCAGAGAGTTTAATAGGCAAGAAAGAAGGCAGAAGCTCCCCTTTACAGAGACAGAGGGTGGAGGGGCTCCAAACTCAAGACAGGAGACCCCCATGTGGGGTGGAAAACAGCCAAATATATGTAGAGGCTGGAGGAGGCGGTGTCTGATTTGCACAGGGCTCAGGGGATTGATTTGGCCAGGGATGTCATTCACATAGACTGTGAAAAACTGGCCTTCCCACCCTAGCCTTTTAATATGCAAATGCAGGGCACCAAGATGTTCTACACATGGGGAGATATGTGGGGGCGGCCACGTGGCCAGGCACACGTCCCGGCTAGGGCAAGAGGAAAACAGTGGGAATTACGATGTTGGGTGGACCCAGTTTCTAATGGCTTGCATTTGCATATTAAAGGTTGCTGGCCCAGCTCTGAGAGCCAGGGCCTTCCTGCTAGACAAGAAACATTTCTGGAGCTACTTTAAAAGAAACTAAAACGTTCCAAGTACCCCTCCATCTGCCTAAAATAGTTTCTTAATAACTCCTATCACACTGCTTTTCAGATGTAAATGTAAGGTCAAAGGTCAGCAGAATTGTTTAATAATACAAGTTGGCAATAAAGTATTTTATCATAATATATACAGTATTTCCCATTATAACTGATGTAATAAAAAAAATCTTTTGGCTTTCTTGCAATTAAAAACTCACAGGGGATGTTGCAGTGAGCCTAGATTGCACCACTGCACTCCAGCCCCAGGGCAAGACCCTGTCTCCAAAACAAAACAAAACAGAAGACACAGGCATTACATATTTATTAATCATATTGCTCAGTGACCTACCCCATTCTGGAAAATAAAGAACACAGGATTTTTTTTCTTGTGTTGGGAAATTTTAATTCTAAAAAAGGCCAATTCCCAAACATTTAGTCTTAAGTCCCCTTTTAAAAGTTACTTCTTCAAAATCCCAAGAAATAAGAGATTTGCTAACGATCCAGATAAGCAAAAGTCCTATCGAGTATCTTTACATGTATTTCACTGCCTACTTGCTCTTCTTTCTTGGTGACCTAGCTGTATGTCCTTTGCCCATTTTTGTGGGGTGGAGAGAAGTTTGGTCTTTGAATTTTTAAGCACTCTCTAAATAATAAAACAATTACCCTTTGTGGTATAAGTTGCATTTTTTTTCTTGCAGTTTATCAGTTGATTTTGTCATGCACGTCTGTGTGAAGAGACCACAAAACAGGCTTTGCGTGAGCAATAAAGCTTTTTAATCACCTGGGTGCAGGCCGGCTGAGTCCAAAAGGAGAGTTGGCGAAGGGAGATAAGGGTGGGGCCGTTTTATAGGATTTGGGTAGGTAAAGGAAAATTACAGTCAAAGGGGGTTGTTCTCTGGAGGACAGGAGTGGGGGTCACAAGGTGCTCAGTGCGGGAGCTTTTTGAGTCAGGATGAACCCAGAAAAGGACTTTCACTAGGTAATGTCATCACTTAAGTCAAGGACCGGTCATTTTCACTTCTTCTGTGGTGGAATGTCATCAGTTAAGGCGGGGCAGGGCATTTTCACTTCTTTTGTGATTCTTCAGTTACTTCAGGCCATCTGGGCATATATGTGCAAGTCACAGGGGATGCGATGACTTGGATTGGGCTCAAAGGCCTGACAGATTTTTCTTAGGCTGTTTTTTGTCCTGTCTTGCATGATTTTAAATTGAAATTCAGGTTCATGTCTATCTCTCTCTTTATATTGTTGTCAAAATAAATGTGGCCGAATTCACCTTTAAAGCAACTATTAAACAGAATTATACAGAAATAAGTAGTAATCATATATAAAGCTATTATTAAATATCCAGAAATATTCTGATGTTTTCTAGAGGTCGTTAGCATAGCCCATAATAACATAACAAATTTTTGATCTCTAAAGATGTAGACTGGTTAAAGAACACAAAGTCACTTATTTTAAAAATGCCAGAACATGTTTATTATTTTGATAAATATTTTTAAAATTGTGCTTTTAAAAGTTAATTTAGTATATTCTGAATTCATACAAAAGCTACTTACTTTTATAATAACAATTATTCTTTCATTTCAATTTTTATTGTTCTTTTTTATACAGAGCATAGTACTTTTGAAATAAAGCTTAGAAAATATCCAAAGCTCACTGGGCACGGTGGCTCACGCCTGTAATCCCAGCACTTTGGGAGGCTGAGGCGGGTGGATCATGAGGTCAGGATATTGAGACCGTCCTGGCTAACATGGTGAAACCCTGTCTCTACTAAAAATACAAAAAAGTAGCCGGGTGTGGTGGCGGGCACCTGTAGTCCCAGCTACTCAGGAGGCTGAGACAGGCGAATCACCTGAACCCGGGAGGCGGAAGTTGCCGAGATCATGCCACTGTACTCCAGCCTGGGCAACAGAGCAAGAATCTGTCTCAAAAAAAAAAAAAAGAAAGAAAGAAAGAAAAGAAAATATCCAAAGCTTATATTCCAAATATTTCTCTCAAGTGGTCTTAACCACAGTAGTCATTTAATGCCTTTTTAGTACATTAATTTTTTTCCTAGAGAAAAAACTGATATAGCATATATTTCACTCCAAACTGTTTAAAAGACTAGGGTTCTGCTCTATAAAATAAAAGGAAACTAAGGGGGAAAAAGTACATTTGTAAAAAAAAACACATATGTCAAAGAAGATAGGCAGAAAATGAATCAAAATATTAGGAGTGGTTATCACTAGGTAGCATAATTATATGTGACTTATTTTTCATAACTTTCTACATTTTCCAAGCTCTCCTTAATGAGCCCATTCCATATTACAAATATTTTTAAAAAG
This sequence comes from Mandrillus leucophaeus, assembly GCF_000951045.1. Lineage (NCBI taxonomy): Eukaryota > Metazoa > Chordata > Mammalia > Primates > Cercopithecidae > Mandrillus > Mandrillus leucophaeus. The sequence goes on from NW_012101576.1 coordinate 5,302,258, forward strand.
AAAAATGACCAACTTATAAACCAGCAATTCCAGGCAACACCTTATTTCTTTAAGTAATCCAAACCATTATCTATCTCCTAAATGCAGTCTTTTCCCCTGACTAGGTACTGTGTGCGTTTAGCACGAGGCAGAAGGGTGGGGGTTTCACAGTGATGCACACAAAGAGGGAGGAGCTTTGCTAGGTACTGGGGAAGCGGCAGCATCTTCAAGTGCACATGTCTGCATCTCTGTGAAGTCACTTCAAAGACTTTATGAAGCCCAAATTTGATTCTGTTGAAATCGATTGGCTCCTTTCCAACCAAAATTGTATTTGAGATGTTCTTCAGCTGTATAGTACTTTGTCAAGGAAGGACACTGAAATAACAGGATGTTTTCATTTAGTTAACAGCATGGTCAGCAATTGAACTACCCAGAATTTACAGGCTGATAATCGTGATGCTAGAATTTCCATATAAATTACAAGGTCATTAGAAGTGTTTATTGCCCTCTGTGATGGCTGCTATGTAGGACACAGAAAGTATGGCGTAAATGGAGACATTAGTAAATAAGAGAGAGATTAACTTGACCTTTTCCTTTTCTAATTGTGTCCAAAGAACAAGTGTTCTCAGAGTTGAGCTACTAAATAAAGAAATAAAGAGCCTCATTCCATTCTAGAAAACGTACAGGTCACCCATAACAGAAGATATTTTTTTGAGTCTCTTGTTCTAAACCACGGTGGTAGCAGGGGGCAGAAATAGTAACTGGTCATCTTGGAGGGGTCAGCTTCAGAAAGCATGTCCTCCTCTTCTAATTACAGTCAAGAATGAGCTGCAGTAGTGGATTTAGTACGAGGTATCCACGTGCTTCCCCAGCCATGCTGCAGCCTCTCGTTTTAAGGCCAAGAATGGTGTCCTTCCACCAATTGATGAACCTCCTGATGAGGCCCTCTAGTTCGTCTGCTCCCCAGTTATTACTGCCACCAGGTTCCTTATCTTCATTCTTTTTCCATCTCACAAGACTTCCCAGCATCACCTGTTACCTGTATTCCTCCAAACACTCTCATGTCCAACACACAGCTATGTCTTTGGAGCCTGCCTCTTTACTCCGCCCCAGAACCTGGGTGCACAAGGTCTTAGCTTGGCACAGATTCTAACTCACTTCTTGACTAGCATATTTTGCCACAGATGATTCACGTTGTTCCTGTGGAACACTGTGGTCAAAATTCCAACCTTAAAAGGGAAAGTTGAAACAAAATTTTTAAGGACTTTATACCTACTAAAAGGTGATCAGTAGTTAGTGTACACAATTTGAGGTGTAATTTGATGTAAAACAGTAATATTTCCAAAAAGATGAGGCTAACTGAAATTTTCGTAAATTCATTTCTCAATTGTTTAAGTTGCTCAGTTGATTGCTGAACATTTCTCATTTGATGATACTCAGAGATTTTGGGAGATGTTTTTTAAAAAATCAATTTTTCTCCCTAGAGAAAGTAAAAACTGATATAGCATATATTTTTTTAAAATGTCTCTTCATCAGAAGCTAGTTTAGCATGTGAAAGAAAACACACATAAGCACAATGTATGGTACATTGTAAGTGGCTAAGAATACTTTAAGAGTAAGCAAGTAAATGAATGCAATAGAGTTAACAGGCAAAAAACAACACATGAAATGTCAAGTGGTTATGTACTGTTATCATGATGGGAGAAATGTTTGTCATTTGGTGAAAAAATAGCAGGATTCAATATTGTGCAATCAATATAATCTCAAAGTGTAAATGCAAGTATAAAATAATATGCAAAGAAGCTTAAAAATACTACTAGGTAGAGATTATTGCAGGTAATTGTTACATTCATTTATATTTTCCCCTATTTCTTGTTTTTAATAATGATGAGATATTACTCTTAAAATACATTAGTTTATTTTTAAAATAGTATAGCTAGGAAATCTGAGTTTCAAAGAGAAACATTGTTTTGGACTAGAGTTGTTTGGGATAGCATCTTGGTTGAGTGAATTCAGAGCTGGGTTAATGGAATTTAGATAGAAACAAAGGTGAAAAAGGCACATGAAATCAATAAGCGTGATATCATTTAAGCAGATGTGCTTATCAAATTCAGTGTTTGTACAATGGACTGAATGTTTGTATCCTTCCAAATTTATACATTGAAAATTTATAGGATCTAATTACTTCTCAAATAGCCCTTGTGAATGGGACTAGTGCCCTTAGAAAAGAGACCCCCAAGAGCTCCCACACTCCTTTTCTCTGATGTGAGGACACAGAGAAAAGATTGAAGTCTATTAACTAGAAAGCGAGCCCCACTAGACACTGAATTTGCAGTTGCCTTGATCTTGGACTCTCTATCCACCAGAACTATGAGAAATAAATGCTTGGTTTTTAGAAATGAAATAACGTTTTTAGGGACAGGGTCTTGCCATATTGCCCAGGCTGCCCTTAAACTCATGGGCTCAAGCAGTACTCCTGCCTCAGCCTCCTGAGTAGCTGGGACAATAGGTGGGAACCACTGCACCCAGCTTAAATGCTTATTGAAACCACCCAGTCTATGGAGTTTTTGTTATAGCTGCCCAACTGTCTATACCAACAGACTGTGACTGTTTGTATATTAGAACAAGGAATTGTAATGGAACTCCTTGGAGCCTTGAAACCACGAGTAAGTTTAGGACAAGCTAAAGATACACTGTTTAACTTGGTAAAGAATTATGGCAGAAATTTTCCCTTGTGGCAACACTCTTAGTGGTGTTTATCTCACTCATTCATTTGGTAAGTATTTATTGAGACTCTCTTTGTTCCAGGGACAGTGTAGATTTGTCTTGAATCCATTGGTGAAGATAGGACAAAAATCCCTGACTTCATGGAGGGAGAGGGAGAGAGAGAATAAACATGGAACATAATTATTTAATTAAGGGTAATAAAAGGATAAGTATACAAAAAAAAAAAAAGCAGGATAAGAGAGATTAGGAATGTGGGGGTGGGGGTCATACCATCTTTACTAGGATAGTTAAAGTACACCTCCTTGAGGAGTATTTTAAAGGTGAGATGATTTTTTTTTTTTT
>NW_012101576.1:5305605-5319402 GCF_000951045.1 Mandrillus leucophaeus
GGGATTACAGGCGTGAGCCACCACACCTGGCCATGGTGAGATGATTTCTGTATGTGAATTCCGTCCACTTCTGTCTTAGTTTCTTTCTTTTTCTTTTTTTTTTTTTTGAGAGGGAGTTTGGCTCTTGTTGTCCAGGCTGGAGTGTGGTGGCATGATCTTGGCTCACTGCAACCCTGCTTCCCAGGTTCATGCGATTCTCCTGCCTCAGCCTCCTGAGGAGCTGGGATTACGGGCGCCCACAACCACACCTGGCTAATTTTTTGTATTTGTAGTAGAGACGGGATTTTATCACATTGGCCAGGCTGGTCTCGAACTCCTGACCTCAGGTGATCCACCCACCTCGGCCTCCCCAAGTGCAGGGATTATAGGCCTGAGCCACCACGCCCAGCCTCATTTTAGTTTCTCAGTAAGTCTTCGGACTGCTTATGCAGTTTCTGAATTGTCTCCAGTGTTTGAGGTAGACGTCAGCCTGAACCTCTCCAGGCCTGATGTGATAGTGGCTCTCCCATAAAGCAGGCCATCTTGTTCTATTCTACACTATTCTATCTCCATCAGTCTTTTTTAGCTCCAGGATAAACAGCTCTTCTGACTTGAGGACCACTACGATACTCTCCACTCATATTCTGTGTTTCCCACATGGCTTCCTTCTTCTTTGCCATAAGGCCCTTTATGCCCTTGTGTTTCTGTGAGGAAAGCTTGAGCTCCAGATAAGGAATAATCAGCCCTCCTCACATAGCCACAATGACTTAGCTATTGGCCACACCCACTCAAGGAAGTATGACTGCATGATTAATCAGCCCAACTCCTTCCAAGAGAAGGGACCTCTGCCTTCTGATTATTTAAGTTTATGACTTTCTCTTCCCAATTTTAGCTATGTGTTATTTCTAACAAGAAAATCAATGGTGTTTTGTTAGAGAAATACACTCACTATCCTGAAACCACCTTTGCAAAGATTATGAGCATGAAAGAAATCTAACACGGCTGACTTCATCTTGCTTCCAGCCTCATGGGTGAGCTGGCTTTGCTCATTCCTGGGTGTAGGCCAAGCTAACAATGAAAGGAATTTAGTTTATAATTTAACATTGGAGCAAGGATAATAACGGTCTCTTCTAAAACTAGCTCTCTCCTTGCTCAGGGCCTGAAAGCTAATGAAAGGCCAAGAGATTAGGATTATGAGAGGGACCTGAACTCTGCTAAAATATAGTCATAGTTTTTATAATCCATTACTGCTCAGAGATTTGTGACTTTCCTAATTGTTCCTATAGATAACATCACTATTATAGAATGTAAGATTGGTCTTCTGAGATGTTTTTCAGGTTTTTGCATATGACAACTGACTGACTCTACCTGAACCTGTGACTCATGACTCATCTGGTCCTGTGGCCCCCAACCAGAGGTGGATACAGCACATGAGGACCATTTCCCACACCCTCATCCCCAACCAATCAGCAGTACCCATTCCCTAGCTCCCTTCCTACTAAATGATCTATAAAAACCATTGCCCCTGTGTTCTTGGGGAGACTGAGTTGAGTGATAACTCCAGTTCTTCCACATGACTGGCCTTGTGTTAATTCAACTCTTTCTTGACTGCAATATACCATGATCTCAGGGAATTGGTTTTGTCTGTATGACAGGCAGGAAGAATCCTTCAGGCAGTTACAGTCCCAAGAAATGAAACAGGTCAAAAGTAAAAGTTTAGAAAATGTTTAAAAGTTTTCCTGGATTGCACATATATAATAGGTTTTAGTGTGGATTACGTAGATGTTTGGGAGGTTTACCTCCCTGACCTTTAAGTCTAGCAAGGATCATGATCTATCTTTCTGCCACATTTCTGGTAGCCACTGGTCAGAGAGAATGGTTGTGCCATGGACATTACACTTTAAAAGAGTATGAAAAAAATAGGAGGCAGGTTTTACGAGATGGAAAACATGAAGAAATGGTATATGCTCTGAGGTTGCTTAGATTATACAAGATAATAATTTCTAAGGAAATAATTTTATAAATGTGTATTGAGTCATGTTAATCAACTGTAGTTGATTAACAAGGAATGGGCCATGAGGAATGAAGAATGACATAGTTAGAAGGGTGGAGATATTTAAATATGTTCAAGATATTAAAGTATCTTTAATATTTTCAAGAGGAAGAGATAATCATTTCCCTGTGTGGTTTCAACTAGAGACTGATATAGATACAAAAAATTAGAAGCCCTAACTTCTTTAAATCAGACTTAGTAAATTTTTTTTTAACATTAACTCACAAATTATAGTGGTACTTAATAGGAAACTTTAAGAGAAAAATGTATTGACACAAGTACTTTGTAAAGGGAAAGTGCCAAGCTACTTACCTTTTCTTTTTGTAATGGAAAAGAGCAAAGAATATTTATATGTCAAGCCATAAAATATAGAGAATATTAGTTAGGAAGGATAATGATTTAAATTTAAATGTCAACCAATTCACTATTTTCCCATGAAATTGAGTTCCTGACTAGGTTGTTTACAGCAAGATCTACTATGACAAACTACTTTTTAAAAGTGTATTGGCATCTCTGTGAAATACAAAAACTTCAATTGCTGTATAGTTTGTTGTAGGAAACTGCATTGTTTAGAATATTTCCTATAGAAAACTGTTCACTTAAAAGTTACAAATTCAGGTTTTTTTATTTTTATTTTTTTTAGACGGAGTCTGCTCTGTTGCCCAGGCTGGGTTGCAGTGGTGCGATCTCGGCTCACCACAACCTCTGCCTCCCGGGTTCAAGCGATTCTTTTGCCTCAGCCTCCCAAGTAGCTGGGGCTACAGGCACACACAACTATACCTGGCTAAGTTTTTGTATTTTTAGTAGAGATGGGTTTTCACTGTGTTGGCCAGGCTGGTCTCAAACTTCTGACCTCATGATCTGCCTACCTAAGCTTCTGAAAGTGCCGGGATTACAAGCGTGAGGCATCAAGCCTGGCCCTCAGTTTTTTATGGGTATAGAATTTGCTCATCAACCTTATAACATTGATATTATTGATTCTGGCCTCACTGGTGTTGTTATACTTTAATCAACCATTACAAAAGCTGCGTATGTTTTCTTTCCTGTCAAAGACATTTCTTTATTCAGATCTTAATTTTTGCAAGTTTTTTTTCAAGTGTAAAAAGTTAATAGTGACCTCGCACAGTGGTTCATGCTTGTAATCCCAGCACTTCGGGAGGCTGAGGCGGGTGGATCACTTGAGGTCGGGAGTTTGAGACCAACCTGGCCAACATGGCAAAACTCTGCCTGTACTAAAAATACAAAAATTAGCCTGGTGTAGTGGCACATGCCTGTAGTCCCAGCTACTCAGGAGGCTGAGGCATGAGAATCCCTTGAACCTGGGAGGTGGAGGTTTGAGTGAGCCGAGGTCGCACCACTGCACTCTAGGCTGGGTGACAGAGAAAGACTCTGTCTCAGAAAAAAAAAAAAAGTTAATTGTGTTTACAAAGTATTTGTTTATATATTGAAATACCCAATGGAAAGTCTCAATTCTTCCCCACTGGCAGGCTATGTGTGCCATAAGTGACCCAATCAAACTTCTAGTGCTATGATAGGATCTGGGCTTAGAGGTCAGTGTCTGCAATGTCTTAGCAAAACTAGGATATCAACAGTTTACATTTCTTGGGATAATATGGCTATACTTACCCTTACCCTTTTCTGTACTTTAGAATTATCCAAGAGAGGAAAATGATGACTAAAATAACGAAGATCGTACCGGATATAGTGCCTAGGCAGTAAAACAAGGTAATTACATGCATGGAAAATATAACTCATAGGTTTTAAATTCTGTCTTAGTATCCAGTCCCACTATAGATTGCCAATGCTTTTTTTTTTTTTTTTTAGATGTAACTATACATTCTGCTTTACTCTGGGTTTCTATAGTATTAGTCTTACTCCCACAGGGTTATTATAGTTAAGGTGTGATCTGAGCTGTTTTGTAACCTTTAGTCCAACATCAACTTTTCCAAAAGTAAGTGAGAACCACGATAGGGCAGCTGGCCATCAGCTCTCCATGGCCCTGCCCGTGTGTCTTGCCTAAGGCTTAACACACAGGCATTTCATTGTGACAATACTGGAATTTTCTCTCTTGTTGAATTATATATGTAGGTCCTTTGTCCATTTATTGATTGTTAAAGTGCACAGTCTCCACAGGTAGGTAGACCCAGGCTACCCCATTCTGTGGTCTTGGGCAAGTTACCTAAACCCTCCATGTCTCAGTGTCCAGATGTGTAAAAAGGGATGTAAGAATACCATGCCACAGAAATTCCCTTGGAAGCAAACTCTATTACAAAACTACTCTTCTAACATAGGCAGATCACAGATATGGGCTCAGAAGACTGATCTTGTGGCTTTCTATTTGTGCAAATGGGCACAATCACCATCTGGAAGCATACTCCAGGTTATAACCCAAAGAAGAAGCTTCATTCTCCCACCACATTCAAATAAGTTATTTTTGACACTGTTGAATGATTATGCATTTGTAGTGGTTCAAAGATAGTAAAGAACCTTTGAGGAAGGTTACTCAGTAACCTGGCATATGATGATGCCAGTTCCACCATATCCTGGCCTAAACTCATCATGATTTTCTTTCTAGTTGAATTTACAACTCAAGATATTTTAATCTCTCTTTTTGCATTTCATTCATTATAAGTAGGTACTTACTGTTAAGGATGCCAGAATTCCTCAGCAAACCCTTCATAAAACTTACCAACTATAAGAGCGTCATTTGCACCTAAAACGAAGACAGAAGTCACAAAAACATCACTCTGGCATGCAACATAATTGAACAGGACTTCTCAGCCAGTGACAATTTATCCTGAATTTTATTCAGGACTCAGACTAATATTTGTTTTTAAAAGTCATTGATTTCACTCACATACTCTCATTTTACCTTCTGTACTCAGAGAAGATTTTCTTTTTTAGACAAAGTCTCAATCTGTCGCCAAGCTGGGGTGCAGTGGTGCAACCTCACTGCCACCTCTGCCTCCCAGTTCAAGGGATTCTTGTGCCTCAGCCTCCTGGGTAGCTGGGAATACAGGCACGTGCCATCACACCCAGCTAATTTTTGTGTTTTTAATAGAGACGGGGTTTCACCATGTTGGCCAGGATGGTCTCAATCTCCTGACCTCGTGATCCACCCGCCTCAGCCTCCCAAAGTGCTGGGATTACAGGTGTGAGCCACTGCCAAGAAGGCTTTTTAAAAATTAATATTTTTGTCATAAAAGTAATACAATTATAGAAGAAAACTTACAATACAGAACTAAAAAAAAAATCATCCCAAATCCTAGTGCCCAAAACATGTTTTGATACATTCTCTTCTGGTATATTTTCTTATACGTGTATTTTCACATATTTATATACTAGAAATGTAAACTACAACAAAGACAAACTAATATAATCTAGTAGATGCATCATAGTGTATTCAATGACTACTATTGTGCATTTATTTCTAGTTTTCTTTCTCATGAAACCCTTAATAAAATGCATAAAATATTTTATATTTTACATTATTTCCTTAGATTGGAGTTCTAGGAGGGCTAACTGGCAGGAATAGTTGTATTATTGTCCACATACATTGCATAATTGTTTTTCATAATAGATTTTGCCAATGTACAATAGTACCTTCAACATACAACAATATTCATTACATTACATCCTTACTTTTTATTGGGTATTCACATAAAAACCTTTTTAATGGACAATTTTAAAAAATGGTACCTTGTTATTTTGCATTTCTTTAGTTCTAGTGAGGTTAAACAGTTTCTGTATATTTGTGTGTCAAAGTAGAAAGATATTTACACCCTTCCTCTAAATCTTGCATCCTAAGATAGTTTCTGCATTTCCCTGCAGAAACTTTCAGGGCTGTGTTGCATTGAACTATGTAGAACTGAAGAAACTCCATTTACCTTAGAAATGGCATGGAGACTTCTTGTGAACTAAGAAGGTCCAGAAAGTGGGGAGAATATTGAGAGACAGTCTGGGTGGAACTGAGAGAAACTAGGCTCTAGGAAAGCAGTTGCTTTAATGAATGGGACACTGGGTAATGGAAATGGGTAAAGAGGATTTGGGGACATTTTAATGAGTGTCACATAGTTTAATTTTTCTTTAAGCCTCTCTGAAGATATTCAAGTAGAAACTTCTCTTAGTTTTAACATGTTTCCTGGAGTTGAACTTATTTGTCTAGCATGCAACACCATGCTAATTATTCTTGAGACAGCATAAATATGGGTTATATGTATTAATTCTGACTTTAAAGGGGACCTGGCGATTACCCCTTGCTCTGAGGAAGATGTTGAAATGTATCGGGCCTCTGACGTAACTGGGCCATTGAAATGGGAAGATAGGGGATCTGAGTATCCCAAGAAATTCTTCCTTCTCTGATGCTAGTACTCAGAGGTTCCTTTTTCTCTCTGGATTGCTATTCTTTCTCAAAACCCTCTATGGCATGTCACTCCAAGCCTGGACCACCTCCCCAGGTTAGTTCTTCATCTTCCATTTTAGGAAGGCCTAGGACTGGTATCTTAAGTAATCTATCCCAAGCCTTAGGGGAAAATACTGGGTTTTATTTTTTCTGTTTTGATGGTCTCTAAGATCATGAAACTTTCTTTGCCTCTTCTCACTACAAAGCAGTAAGATGTCAAAGGCGAAGACTAGATAGGGTAAAGAGACTAGGAACAAGAAGGCAAAGGGGACTGCTTTTAGTCTGAGTCATAGTTCAGAGAGACAAAAGGAGTTCCTAAGTGGTTCAGCCCAATTCACGAGGAGTCTACACTAAGCTCTGAGTTCCAAGAACCTGCTGGTTAATAGTTATTTGGCCCATTCTGATTCTTTGTTGTATCTCCTTCAACCAACTGAAGAATTGCCCATTATCTGGTGTTTGGGACCTTGGCCTGATAACTTTCCATTTTATTATGACAATACTTAAATATTCTCTTGTTGAATGATATATTTACATCCTTTGACCATTTATTTATTGTTAAAGTTAAATATTGTTATTTATTGTTACAGATAAGTAGATTGCTTGGCCAGGCTACCCCATTCTGTGGTCTTGTACAAATTACCTAAACCCTCTGTGTCTCAGTTTCTACATCTATAAAATGAGATAATAAGAATACTACCCTCCTCACAGGTTGTTGTGTAATTAAATTAGAAGCTATCTTTTGTGTGTTTGTGTGTGTATGTGTATGTTTTGAGACAGAGTCTTGCTCTATTTTCCACGCTGGAGTGCAGTGTTTTGATCTCAGCTTACTGCAGCCTCGACCTCCCAGACTCGGAATTCTCCCACCTAAGCCTCCCAAGAAGCTGCAACTACAGGCATGTGCTACCATGCCCAGCTAATTTTTTTATTTTTTGTAGAGACAGAGTTTCGCTATACTGCCCAGGTTTCTCTTGAACTCCTGGGCTCAAGTGATCCTCTCACTTTGGCCTCCCAAAGTGCTGGTATTACAGACATAAGCCACCATGTCCAGCCTATCTATCTTTTAACGGTGGTACTAAGTATTCATTATATAGTAATTTTTACAAATAGTACCACAACCACCACTACTGCTACCTGTAAGATAACACTATTAACCCTTTGCTGTGTTTCCCATATATTTCTTATCTATCTACTGCGTTATTTTTCAACCACAGAAATTCTAAGTCAAATTAGCCAACAGGTCAAAAAAGTCAGCACCAGGCTCATGCCTGTAATCCCACCATTTTGGGAGGTTGAGGCAGGTGGATTACCTGAGGTCAAGAGTTAGAGACCAGCCTGACCAACATTGTGAATCCCCGTCTCTACTAAAAAATACAAAAATTAGCCAAGTGTGATAGCAAGCGGGTGTAATCCTAGCTACTTGGGAGGCTGAGGCAGGAGAACTGCTTGAACCCAGGAGGCAGAGGTTGCATTGAGCTGAGTTTGTGCCATTGCACTCTAGCCTGAGCGACAGTACAAGACTCCATCTCAAAAAAACACATTAAAAAGTCTACAACTTTTATGATTCAATGCTCTTCTGTCCTTACTGGAGGATAGAGCTTGTGCAGGCAGTCACAGCCACAAATGCATCTACAGTTGCCAGGTACTGTCATTTAAAGCCAGACTAATATATCAAAGGAAAGAGCTATGGAGGCTAAGAGTACAGTCTTAAACTCTGCTTCTCCAGGGCCTCCTGAGTTCCCTTTGTTAATGGTGAGGTGAAGGACCAACTAAATATAGTCAGTGACTTGAACAAACCCTTGGAAACAACATAAAAAGTATAAATCCCTACATCTGAGTTTCTTAAATTACTTTTATAGTATTATCAGTTCTGAAGTAAATTACGTCATCATTGTGTACTTTTCGTGCAGCACATCCATCTATCCAGGATAAAGACAACTCGTAGTAGAGGTAGAATAAAAGAGTATTTTATTTAGCATTTGTTTTCAGTACTTTGAAAATATTCTCTACAAAATCTGGACCTCACCAATTCTCTTCACTGTCCACCCCCTTCTCTCCTTACCATCCCACACTGCTCACCCCAAGGACCATCAGAATACCAACAACTGAGACACAGTGTGCCTACTAGAACCCATTTGTCATTCACTTGGGAGGTAGTTCTGTCTCTGACATTCATAGCAAAGCCATTTTCACAAGCAAAAATGACTGTCACTATAGAAATATGGAGGTTCTCACCTAGATATTCTGAACCCGTTTAGGATATGTGGAAGCAGGTACTAACCAGCAGGAACAGAAAGTTCACAGCGAGGGGCGGGGCTGCTCCAAACCCCATTCCCTTGAGGGTCACTTGTGCAGCGGATGGTGCTCTCCCCAATGAGGTTGAAGGTCATCCCTCTGTCTGGGTGGGGGTCGCATGTGTAAGATACTTCTTTTCCATAGGGAATATCTCCAAGGGGAGCTCCTATGTGTCTCCCATTAAGGATAGCTGGAGGATTTGGGCAAAAGATTTCTAGAAAGAAAACAAGAGCTTTAAGTTCCATTAGAGTTTCACTTAAGATGACTGAAATATTAGTGACCTGTGACTGTGCTATGAGTATAATTTTTTTTCTTTTAGAAAGAATATAACTAAGGTGGATAGAATTTAAATCTGTAAGGCTTTTGTTGAGAGGCAACTAAGTGATGTGAGACCTAAATTACAGTTTATTGCAAAAGGCCAAAGACAGTGTTTTTGGACCATCTAGGTAGCTATGTTCATAATGAATTTGGAAAGTAATTATTTTTTTATATTTTTAAAAACGCCCATTTGGTTGTCTACTTTAAATCAGGCATAGTAAGATTCCTGGGTTGACAATGAGGTTCAAGACAGACAAAGTTTTGGCCATTGGAGACCATAAGTTCCAAGGAAATCTATGAACGTTAATAATCATGAACTATCATCTTTAGCAATGTAAATGTTTCTTGGTGATTCAAGACCATTATCATCAGGACCAACACCAAATTTCCAATGGCGTCATCAGACTACATTGGTAAGGCTCTTTTTACCCAGATTAAATGGTGCCAAAGAGCCTTTTTTTCTTTCTTCCAAATTATTAGCCATCATTTCTTCCTCCTCCTGTTAGTCTGCTTAGAACAGTTCCTTCCCTAAAAGCACTTGATGCTTCTAATTTGATATGAATTTAGGAAGAGACGCCCAAGTTTATCAGAATTATATGTATAAAAAAGACTTAGTACATCAAACAATGATTGACTTCTTATGCTTGAATTTTACCTGTTTGTGTTTTCCTAAGTTTGTTTATATATTTATTTCCAGCTTTATATGTCTCTGTAAGGTTGAGTTTGTTGGATACTTGAGTTTCCTCAGGTATTCACTGTTCTTCACCGTAATACTCACCATAAAATATTCGAATTGATTTCTGTAAGTTATTTTAACACAATGCAAATTAAACATTTTCCAATAAGAAAAAAAAGGTTTAAAAAATTCTTGCCTTGCTTTAATAGACAGAATAGGGTAAATCAGTAATGTCTTAGTATGTCAAACATATACTTTTATCTAAGAGTTTCTGAATTCTTTCTGAATTTGGACATACTTTATTTAAGCAGATGGTTTGGAAACTTAGGACACCTCATCATTTCAGACACTGATTCATCATCCCAGCTCCTTCCCCTGTACTAATTTATCATATAACTCTGTTTTATTTTCTCCATAACATCCCTATTTAACTATCATTTTATATATTACAATTTTTAGAATTTTGATTACTTATTTTATCATTCTTAGTCTGCTTCCCAACAAGAAAATACACTCCAGGAAAGTAGGGAGGTGTCTTCACTATTCTTTTACTCTTCATTGCTTTTTCTACACATGGAAAGTCCTAGCACATGGGAAGCCCTATGTCATTAAATACTGCCGGCTAAAAAATAAGCTGACTAAACTGTTTATGATATGCGAGGGGATAAAAGAACATAAAAATTTGGCTGGGCATGGTGGCTCACACTTGTAATCCGAACACTTTTGGAGGCGAAGGTGGGAGGATAGCTTGAGCCCAGGAGTTTGAGATCAGCCTGGGCAATATGGCAAGACTCCATCTCTACAAAAAATAAAAAATTAGCCAGGTGTGGTGGCATGCACCTGCAGTCCCAACTACTGGGAGGCTGAAGTGGGAGGGTCACTAGAGCCCAGGCCATTGAAACTGCAGTGAGCTGTGATTGCACCACTGCAGTCTGTCCTAGGTAACTATCTCAAAAAGGAAAAAAAAATTAAGAAAGATTACTCCTTATAAGAAAACTAAAAATAAATGACTAACTAAAACGTGCTGCACCTTTATGTCATCTAGTTTCTTGCCACACATTCCACACAACATTAAACACTGTCATTAAACTAAGTGATTTACAGATTAGTAACAAATGTCAGAGAAGTCCTACAAGATGCTTCTTGAAATTCTTCCAACAAAGAAGTATTTTTATCCGAAATTTAATTAAGTAAAGATCCAGACAACAAGTGATTCCATGCAGTAAACACACTGGAAAACAAAAATAAGGAGAGTTATCCAAACTACATAGTTCTTTCTACTCACGTTCACACACTGGAACACTGCTATTCCAAAGGGCTTTCATTCCAGCCAAGACACAATGACTAGCAAACCTGCCTTTTAATCGGAACCTAAAGAAAAAAAAAAGTGGTAGCAAATGTGTGAGCAATTCCCATCTCTCCCTTGATTTCTTCACTAATAGATGCTCAGCTTCCTCACTACCATTTCCTCTTTGACTATCATTTGGTTCTTAGGTTCCGGCCCAGCTAAAAGTCTAAATTCATTAGGGATCTGAATTCTTCAGTAGCTGGCAGAAACTCAAAGGCCAATTTATTCTAAAGAACCATAGTACCCTGTGACTGGCAAAGCAATTAGAGCTGATGTGCCATGTAAACTTCATAGCCCAGCATCACCTACAGAAGGCATGAACACAGAACCAGACTTCTCCATGGGCACAAGAGCCATAACCTTCAGGTGTCATATTTCACTGATGGCTGTCTGACATCCCACTTATTCTCATTAGTGGGTCATGAGGCAGAACAACTCTCGATTTGGTAAGCAAAGCCAGGAACATCTGGAAAGAGAACAGCCATTGTTTTTCTTGCCACTCCAAATATAATGGGCCAGAGGAGGCTCACAGAAGCATGCTGAACCACGTGCTCTAACAAACAAAGAAGGGTCGGGGGGAAAGTCTTTGCCACCCTGAAAAGCCTAACTTACTATTGAATCCTGCTTCCCTTCTGAAATCTAAAATTGTTCTGGAATTGGAAATCATTATTAGGTGGTGGACTTTGTAAATGCCAAAAAATCCTTGGAAATTATTAAAGATAACTCCTTAATTGCTCAATCTAGTTATCCCCCCAGACTCATGGTGTACCAAGAATAATGGATACACATAAACAATGAATAATACCTCACTTGGCAGTGGTAGAAGCAGGAGGCAGACAAATCCTAGGCAGATGGGGCGGATCCCGATGAAACCCGACCTTCAAGCTGAAGACAGTTTAAAGCCTCGCTACAAGTTCCAGGTAAATCCATGGACTGGCTTGAGAACCTCTCTTCCCATTGGGTGTGCTTGCCTCTGATTGATCCCCACTCTTCATCTATTTCACATATACCTGCTCTTCCATAATTGGTTTTTTTGCACTGTTGTGCCCACCTTTGAGTGGTGGCTTTGCTTTAGCCTTTTTTGCACACTCACAAACAAATTAATACACACTTCCAATTCTGAGTCCATAAAAGCCCCAGAACCAGCCACACTGAGAGAATGACCCCCTGACTTCATCTGGGGTCCACCCTCGTGTCTCGTCTCCCCTGAGAAGCTGTTTCGTCACTCAATAAAACTCTTCTCCACCCTCCTCACCCTTCTATTGTTAGCATAACCTTCTTTTTCTTGGCTGCAGGAAGAGAACTCAGGACCCACCAAACGCAGGTACGAAGAAGGCTGTAATACAGTGACCCTTTGCCCTCTCCCAGGGGAGGGCAGCTATTCCATGCAACAGGAAGCAGCAGCAGGTCAAGTCAGCCCTGGAGACGCAGGCCTGGCAGGGCGATGGGACTGACAGAGTTGTTAACACACCGCCATCTGTTGGGCTGCAGGCATTATCAAATGCTAAGAGCTATTAGCATGCTGTAACACCCCCTCTTGGCTTTGGGGTTGTGGGGACCCCTGTTTGGGCACCACCACGTTTCCTTCAGTGCAACGTGACTGGTTCAGCCGCAATCCCCACACGGAGCCCGCTCCTGTGCCAGTGCTTGGGGCAGCCAGCCAGAACCCACACTTGCTCACTACACACCCCCTCCTGCCAGAGGCTGAGCATGTAGTCGTGGCAGCCACAGGATCTGCATCAGAGCCCAAGCCAGGCACGGCCTGGGAGGGTCGAGTAGATGGGGTGTCTCCTGCGTTGATCCTGGGCCGAGCAAGGCCTGGGCAGGGCTGTTTCTGGCCAGAGGTCACCAGCTGGCAAAGTGGCTGAGAAAAATCTTGCATCAAAACAATTACACTGGCCATTCTTGACATGAAGATATGTAATTGGGTTATACTTATCCATACACTATTACAGATTTCACTTTTGATTGGTTTTAAGTTTCCTAAAACAACCTTTGCCTTATTATGAGGCAAACAATTTTCGTCTTACTCATCTTTTTTTCTCTAGTATACATTTTATAAAATTATGTTCTTTTGCCTCCAAATAAATACATACCCATTCATTTCAAGTTCCAACTGTGGACTCAAGATCAGTGACTGTATTTAGGTTTGTACCTGACATTGAGCTGTATGTGCCATTTTCTCATTGTCTTCTGAAAGTGGTGCCACTTAGTCCCTATCCTTATTTCTAAACTACCCTTCCATAAATTCATCTCTCTGGGTACTTCTTATCTACTAGGTCGGCTCCTGGTTTGGATTAACCCCTGATCTCAGGGGAGTGATTCTCCACACTGAGTCCTGGGTCTCAACTCTGGGTCACACTCACCCTTCATCGCAAACAAAGGACACCTTTGCTCCAAGCTGGAGATTGAGTGGAAACAGCACACGGCCATGAGGAAGTTGGCCCAGGAAGTCATCACAGGATTTCACTAGAAGAAAAATAAAACAACAGGAGTAAGACCTCCATGTGAGGGGGAAACAGCAATCTGGAAGCCAGAGAGTCAAGGCACCTGTACATATGGGGGCTTCAGGGTTCCAGTCTCCCTGGGGCGTGCAGTGCAGAGACGCAGCCCCTCTGAGGTCATAGCCGGGCTCACAGCTGTAGAACACTTCCTGCCCAGGTGAAAAGTCCTGATGGCTTGGAGTGTGCTCACCATGCAGGATTTCTGGAGGCGGCTGACACACTGTG